>NW_008330777.1:5967624-5969328 GCF_000622305.1 Nannospalax galili
ACATGTGTCTCTAATCTCTATGTATCTGATTATTACTAGTCATAGTCGGTTACACTAGGATCTTTGGCACCTGAGTATGGATATAATGTCATCAGGTATATTTCAACAGCAATGTTTAATCACCTCTAACAATTAACATGATGTAAATTTTTATGCTTCCTCCTCAAATATAACTCACTTTTTTATTTGTTGATTTTTTGTATGTATATCATACAGAACATCACAAACAATCTTATTCATCTATTTACCCACTTCTCAAATGGCACCCTCCCATAGCCTCCCCCCTCCCACACACTGGAGCCGATATACTCTGTCATCCATATTACTGCCCATTGTGTTGTTGGCACCCCAAGCCACTTCCCAGTGCTTGTCCACCAACTGAATCTAGTCAGCCTGTCTAGAGATCCTTGTTTTAGGAAGATCAGCTGTTCCTCATGTAGCAGCAATCAGTTGTCAACATTCCTTTAGATAATATTGGGGTCTGCTGTTCATTTTCCAAGTTCTATGCTTGGTTACTGTCAGGGAGTCTCTTGGGCCATCCTGGCCAACAACTCGAAGGATCTCCTGTATGGTATTATACCTTGTTATGTAGCCTTTAGCTATACATATGGACTCTTAAAAATTTATATTGACACCATTAATCTTTGGTTATACTTTCCTTTTGGGTGTTTAAGACCCTACAGTTGGCCCAGATAAACCAATTCATTTTTACTCTTAAGGACGTTTGAGGATCTGTTTCTCAGGGGTCACATGGGCTTGGGAGGAGCCCTTGGCTCCTTTCTTTTATCAGTTCCATCTATGTGAAGATAAGTCAAAGTCCTGCTCAACCATGGCTGGCTTTGCTTAGAAGCATGGAGGAAATGTTTCCTCTGTGTTGACCCTCGTCTTTGTAGACTGGACACTGGTCAAATCCATCTGGTGGGGTCTCCACGGCCTCCTTAATCAAGAGGACAGGTGACTCACCATAGTTACAGGACATTTTGAGAGAGGCTCATAGTCCCCTGGAACTTATTCAACCTAGGAGCTCAAAGAGCAGCAACTGTCCTTTATGTCCCTCTGACCAAATTAGTATAGGCCTCAAAGTATGGCTCTTAAACATCCAAGAAAGTTAGTTCCATCAGTCTGGTACTTTTAATTACCGTGTGCTATGCAGACAAAGCTTAGGCAAAGACCAACAGAGAATAACAGTTTTCTTACTCAATGATTATTTTAAAACATAACTGCATTACATAATACATTCATTTATTATACATGATACACACTATTTTGTATTATAAAAAATAACTGCATTACATAATACATTCACGTATTATATGTAATACACACTATTATGTATTATTTGTAATATACCACATATAATACAGTTAGAAGAGAAGCTGAAAAGTAGTGCAACATTTTATGTAAAAGTTTTTAAATTGTTTTTGCATCTTCTACTTTGAATACTGGTGGAAATCAAACTTAAACTTAGATGCGTACATTTTTATGATGTCTTTTTTTTTAATTTTTTTTTTTACAATTAAAGTTACAGTTTTAACAATATGCAAAATATTACAGTAATTCAGATTTTTTGGCATAATGATTACAGATTTGATAAATACATTTTGTATCTCATAATAGCGATGAGGATTATACAAAAGCTATTAAAACAATTATGAGAATAAATTCTATTGTCACTTAAGTATCTAAAGCTATTTTCCTTTGCGT
>NW_008330777.1:5969486-5970405 GCF_000622305.1 Nannospalax galili
TGTTTGTCGAGTAACTTTTAGTTATGTATATGTATGCTCTTATGATATTATGTTGGCCCCTTTAATCTTTGGTTATACTTCCCTTTTGGGTGTTTAAGGACATACAATTGGACTAGATAAACTGATTTGTTTTTACTCTTGAGGTCATTAGAGGATTTGTTCCTCAGGGGGGTCCCATGGGGTTTGGAGGAGCCCCTGGCTCCTTTCTTTTACCAGCTCCATCCATGTGAGGATAAGTCAAAGGTCCTGCTCGACCATTGTTGGCTCCTCTTGGAAGCATGGAGGAAATGATTCCTCCGTGTTGACCCTCCTCTTTATAGACTGGACACTGGCTCAAGTCCATCTGGTGGGGTCTCCTCGGCTTCCTTGATCAAGAGGCCAGATGACCCACCACCATTACAGGACATTTTGCGCGATGCTCATAGTCCCTGGGAACTAATCGACCCAGGAGGGCAAGGAGCAAAAAGTGTCCTTTGAATCCCTCTGACCCAATTAGTATAGATCTCAAGGTATGTCTGTTAAACATCCAAGAAGGTTAGTTCCACCATTCTGGCATTTTTAATTACTGTGTGTCTTGCAGATAAATCTTGGGTAATGACCAGTTAGTCTCAAATAAACCTTATCTAGAGATATTTTTCTTGATATATTATGTATAATTTGTCAGTAGATTGTAGGAATAATATGGTTCCCTTTGGTTTTCATGACTAGCTAGGCATTGTTTCTCTCTTGATATCGTCTCCCCCCCCATCATGGTTTTCCCACTTACGGTGCCCCCAATTCCCCCCCTTTCTTCCTTACTAATACCCTTGCTCCTATGATCCTACCTCTGTTGAGCTTCTTCTTTCTCCTTATCCCCTAGGTTCCTCATATACCCTTCCCTCCCCCCTCCCTTAGACTAACCCAATTTTTATCCATATCT
>NW_008330777.1:5973476-5989396 GCF_000622305.1 Nannospalax galili
TTTTTGTATTTGTTGAGCTTTTTTTTATGCTCCAGTATGTGGTCGATTTTGGAGAAAGTTCCATGGCGTACTGAGTAGAAAGTATGTCCTTTGGTGTTTGGGTGGAATACTCGGTAGATATCTGTTAAGTCCATTTGATATATGGTTTTGTTTAATTCAGATGTCTCTCTGTTAAGACTCTGGCATGAAGCAATCTTTTTAACATTCAAAAACCTTTCCATACTTAACATATAAAAGATGATTTGTGGTATAGTCTGAATTCTTATGCAAAGCATAAAACTGTTTCTTTAGTGGGTATCTATAAAGTACAAATATGTGCTATGCAGATCTAAATTGCATAACTTTAGAGTTAGTCCACTGTCTCAGAGCTGACACTAGTGATGCTGAGAAGTCTATTAAGTTGAACAACATTAGTGTTCCTCTTTTTCGTCCCTTCCAGCTGCATTTGTGTTTTTAATTAACATAATTATGGATACAATGTGATATTTTGATTCATGTGTGCAACACACAGTGATCAAATCAGAGTGATTATCATTTCCATCTGCTCCAAAAAGAAGGTTTTTGATGATCAATGAGAGAAGTACACTTATCTGTAAGTATAAGGATATATATTTAGAATACAGAAAGAAATTACAGTTGTCTAGGGATGTGACAGATATATTTTTCTCTAGGGTCTATGATCTCTCCAGCCATATGTATCTGGATATGGTTACAATACCACACATGAAGTACCTCCCATTGAGCAGGCCTTAAATTCAATTAGACAGCTGTTGATTGCCTCCAAGAAAGGTGCCATTAATGCACCAATAAAGACAGTTGACTATTGTAGAGGTGTGAATCTCATCAAACATAAAGAATAATTGTCTGTGAGAACCTCAGCCCTAAGTGATATATCTACAACGGAAACTTTATACCTAAGGTGCAGTGAACATAGCAGAACAGGAGGCAGAAAATATTAATACATCTGTCAACTCTCACCAGAGAAGAAGTTTCCTCTTACAACAGATGATGACTAATTCAGAAAGACACAACTGGCCAAAGTGCAGAGAATAAGAGATTGTGTAGTGTATGCCCCTGGATAAGACACCTATATTAAACCTCTGCCACCCAGGGCTCAGGGAACATTGCTGAAGGGGTGGGTTAAGATTATAAACCCAGGGGTGGTAGAAGGCCACAAGAAAACAGTCTTCCAGACAGCTGAAGTTACTTACAGGAACTTACAACAATGGTGACAGAATGCACAAGACCCGTGCAAGCTCAAACCAAACAAAAACACAGCATACAAAGGGGAAAATGGCTAAGAATCCTCAACCTTAGCTGTGAAACTATTGGCAACCAATGACTACTGGGAGAGGGAGAGCTGGTTTTATTTAAGGGAGTAATGCTAGATATTTCAGGACACAAACTTGACTTTATAGATTTTAACATATGTGACAGAATACATGAAATCCAATAGGGAATTTATCAGGATTGCAGGTAGAGGAGGGGGTCTAAATAAGATGTACTTATGCAATTTGCAAAATATAACAATTTAAAAAACTCTTCACTAACAGTTTACATTAAATTTGAAAGTAGATTTATTTTTTTTTAATGAAATCACAATTAAAAGAAAAGAAAGTGGTTGTTCCCCTCCCCCTCCGTATCAGTCATGCCGTGGTTGTACCAAAGGGTATACCTTGCCTAGCAGGTCACTGTTATAGTTTGCATGTTTCAAAGCTGGGTAAGACGGTCAAGGACTTTTCTCCCGAAGCAGCCTGCAGAGCACCTTAACACTATGGAGGCTAGTCAGTAGAGAGGAAACTTCCAACTCAGCTCTATCTTGATTTTTCTGTGTCCTGTGACCAACTTGTGTGATGTCTTCATAAATAATGTCTTATCATCAAGTTCTGGGTTAATGCAGCCAAGTGCAAGCATTGACCTGTATTGGGTTGTTTCTAGATCATTGTGAATAGGTTAGCGGGAAATATGGGATTGTAGATGCCTCTTTTGTATGCTGATTTCCTTTCTTGTGAGAGGATTTCTGTATCACATGGTAATTACATAGTCAGGTTTTTGAGGATTCTCTATACTGTACATAGCATTTCTGCTCTACACCTTGCATCTTGACCAGCATTTGCTCTTCTGTCTTTGTTTTCTTGTTTGTCTTTTTGTTATTTGTTTGTTTGTTTTTTTCTGTTTGTTTTTGGTTTTGGATTTTTGTCCTTTTGAGACACAGTCTCCCTGTAGCCCCAGCTGGTCTGGAACTCAGTATAGAGACAAGGCTGGCCTCAAACTCACAGCGATTCGCCTTTCCCTTGCTGCCCAGGTGCTGTGTTTTCTTATTTTTGAAGATAGGGTCTTTCTGCAGCCCCAGCTGGCCTGGAACTCACTATGTAGACCAGGCTGACATCAGTCTCACGAAGATCTCCCTGCCCGTGCTGCTGAGGTGCTGGGATTAAAGGCCTCTGCCACTATGCCCAGAACTTTCATCTTTTTTATTATAACCTTTCTAATTTGTGCGAAATGATAGTATCTTATACTGTTAATTTGCATTCCCATAATAATTAGTTCATCGGTTACTTTTCCCATTGCTGTGATGAAATACCCGACAAAAGCAACTTTCAAAAAGAAAAAGTTTGTTTCTGGCTCACAGCTTGAAGTGGTGCTATCCATCGTGATAAGGAAGGCAGAAGAGTGGGCTAACTACATTGTGTTCCAGCCAGGAAGAAGAGAGATGAACGCTGGTGCTCAGATAGAGTTTTGGATTTTTCCTTTTAATTCAGACCATGAGTCCATCCAGGTCAAGATTCTGCCAACTTTAAGGTCAGGTCTTCCTGCTTCAGTTAAACCTCAGACATGCCCTCATAGACATAACCCAGAGGTGAGTCTGCCAGTTGTTTTCAAATCCAGACAAGTTGATAATAAAGAATAACAATCACAATTAGTGACAGTGAACATTTTTTGTATGGTTTTGGCCATTTGTATTGTTTCCATGGAGAAATATCACTATAGAGTGATATCAACTTCTAATAACATTTTTCTGCTGAATTGTTTCGGTTCTTTACATAGTTTAGAGTCTCACGGCTTTTATAATGTATAGTTTGCAAATGTTTTTTCCTATTATGTGTGTTGTCTCTTTGGTGATCTTTTCCTTATCTGTGCGGTAACTTTTTGGTTTGCAAAGTTTCATGTCTACTTTTGTTTTTATTTACTTTGCTTTAGGAAGACTATCTGAAAAATTCTTTCCCCATACCAATGTTCTTAAATGTTTCTCCAGTGTGTTTTCCTTCAATACTTCAGTGGATGAATGCTCCTCATTTATGTCTTCAATTGATTTAAAGGTGATTTTATTGTGGAGATAGGAGTATAGTTTCCTTCTGCATTTGTCTATCTAGCAAGGTTTCATTTTGTCTTTCCTTTTATGCTAGGAGTCTCATTCTGGGGTGTCTTTCAATTTCCTTTTGTCTCTCCTATTTAATTTATATTGAGTTTCTGATAGTTGGTAATATTTCACCAAACAATTGAAAATTCTTTGCAACCATCAGAACAAATTTATTTTTTGTTGTTTGTTTTGCACTTGAAGTTTTCTTTGCTGTTTGGCGGCTCAGATTTGAATCTACTTGGACAACTGCCTTACAACGTTCTTAAATACGTCATCCTTTTCTCTTGAAATTTGTAACTTCATTAAATGGTTCCCTGTAAGCAGTATTTTCCTCTCTGCAACTTAAATGAATTTTTATTTCCTGTTGATGTTTTCAGAAGAAATGTCTACCATTCAAACTTCACTCATGCTATATAACCAATCTCACTTTATCTGACTGCCAACTCTTCATTTTGCTTTTACAGGAATGTGTCCCACAATAGCTTCTTCTTTGTTTGACCTTCAAAGGAAGTCCTTGTGCTTCCTAAATATAGGAGTTTATATCTCTTGTAAATGCTAGGAAATGTTCAGGCTTTGTCCCTTCAAATATTCCTGCTTATTAATCAATTCGTTTCTAATTATATAATTCCTATTCAGTATATATTGAAATCTTCTTTACTACTGTCTCACATCCTTTCTTTAATTTGAAGTCATATAATTTAAGTAATTTCCTTCTATTCATGTTTCATTTACCACTTCCATCTCATGTTCTGACTAAATTACTTTTTAAAACATCAGGTAGAATTTTAATTTCAATAAAAGTAAACTTTAATGACTATTTAATTGCATAAATCTTTCCTTAGATTCATATATTTTTTTCATAGACAGTAATTATTTCTTATCTTTAGACTTTTTATTTTATTTTACTTTATTTTAAATAGTGATAATTCTTTTTTACTGAATGTATATCGAATTCTTTTATTTATTACTCCGACTTTTATATTGAGTTTTATAATTTTGAATAGTGAGTTCTATTTTATTACTGTTTATTCCTTATTTGAAATCTTGAGAAAATTAAAATGTTTCAATGACAAATCTTGGTTTGCTTTATTTACCTGGGTACTTAGCACTTTCATCATTAGTTTCCTCAGGGCAATTTGGTAGACTGAAGTTAAGCAATATTTACTGTGATAGGGATAGGGACTGGGAGGATAGCTCAGTAGGCATAGTGCTTGCCTTGCAAGCCTGACAATCTGGCTTAGATCACTGAACCCAGCAAAAAGTCAGGCATGGCAACATCTGCTTGTAATCTCAAAATGAGAGCACAGAAGCAGAACAATCCCCAGAGCTCACTGGACATCCAGCCTAGCCTAATCAGAAAGTCCAGGTCCTTATTGAGTGACCCTGTCTCAAAAAAACATGGTGGCCAGCACCTGAGAAATGACACCGAGGTTTACCTTTTACTTGCACAAATGCATGAATACATGTGTAACTACACACACACTTGCATACCCACACACATACACACACACACACACACACACACACACACACAAAGAAAGACAGAGACAGAGAGAGAAGCAACTCAGGAGAGATGATATTATTCTCAAAGTCTTGGCTGAAACAAATTTCTCTCTTGCATTCTAATGTTGGGTAGGATGATGCTTTGATTACCAGTATAGCAACTGCTCCCGGATATTGACAGCAGTTTTTCTATAATATCTTTAGCAAATCTCCAAGTTCTTTCATTGCACAAAAATCCTCTATTTTGAGGGCAAGCATGTGAGCTATACTTCACTAACCAATCAGCATATTATGTCTCATTTGATCATTGTGATTAGTTCAGGATTGGTCTTCTCATCCAAGGGTGAGAAATCAAAATTCTCATTGTAAAAGCAGAATACCTGTTAAAAAGATTTTGGCATGAGGCTTATGAAATCCTGAACAGTGGAGTACTAACAAATGAGCACATGTTAGCCCACAAGAAAACAATAGTGAAAAATCAAGAATGGGAATTCAAAGAACTTATTACATGTGAGCCTATAGGTTCAGCAGCACCTGAATGACTTCCATATTTTCAATTTGTCAAAGTTGAAATCTATTTAAATTGAGTTTCTGCAACCTGAACATGAGAGTCATATTTAGTACAACAGTATAATAACTATGTTGAGTGCTTTCCCTCCTCCGTCTTCTTGGCAAGTGATAAGAATATGAATTTGAGTACAAAAGGTGGCAAACAGGAAAAAATTTAATCAACTTGCTAATGGAATTTCTGTTAGTATATTCTCATTTGTCAGCCTGTATCAGTCAGGAATATATATACATACATTTTTTCGTGCGTGCTCGTGTGTGTGTGTGTGTGTGTGTGTGTGTGTGTGTGTGTGTGCAAAATATCCAGGGATATTTTGCACAAATATATTCATGACAGATAGCATGTCCTGGTCCTCAGTGAAGCCTGAGTTCTTTTCTGAAGAATTTTTAGGCTGGGCATGGTGGCATAGGCCTTTAACCCAGGCCTCATGAGGCAGAGGCAGGCAAATAACTGTGAGATCGAGGCCAGCCTGATCTACATAGTGAATTCCTGACAGGGTGACAGGAACTAGAAAGATTTTGTCAATATGAATGAATGAATGAATGAATAAGTAAATAAATAAATAACAAATAAAACAGCAACAAAAAAACCCCACATCATTTCAATGTTCTGAATCAAGCAAAACTTGTTGGCTAGGGCATTCAACATTTCTTAAAGACAACTGGAATCATGGTAACAGTTCTATAGGTTGCATAATTTAAGAACTATAAAATCACCCCATCATGATATAGCCTTTGATAAATGACACAGTTGAAGGATTTCTCCTCACCTATGGTCATGACTCCTTTGAAGAGAACCATGAATTTAACAACTGATCAGTATAATTGCATTATATCCTGACGTTTTAGGTCCAACAGGAACTTCTGAAGGGTCATATCAATTTTATAATTTCTCTTGGGGTTAACTGACGACTTTGTGGAGATTACTAAACTTATTTTGGGTAAACCTGCTCTCTTGCCTTCCTTCCGTAGAAATGGAATTAATTCTTAATAAACTTCATGCAATAACATACAATGTATGATCCAGGAATGATGGCACACACCTCTAATTTCAGAACTTGTGTAGCTGAAGCATGAGATTCACTGCGAGTTTGAGGACAGCCTGGGCTGCAGGGAGAAATCCTGTCTTTAAAAAATATCTAATAAACAGAGAAAACTTCATATACAAATCCCTTCTCAGACTCTCCCTTTTGAAGATGAACCCGAGGCATGCTCCAACACTTTTAAAGTACCTATCTTCCTAGACACATTCATGAACAATATTTCATGTGTTTTCTTTTAAAAATTCATGAAGTAGAGAGACAGTAATTCCCCAGTGTAGCCTAACAGTGAGACCTCATCTCAAAGTTTAATATAGCACCTAAAATACATGTTTGATAAATGAATATGAATAATCTAAACCATTGGTGAACATCTCTATTTATAAAACTGGAAGTCAGAGTTTGTTTTGATGAATGTCTAAATTTATTGTATTTTGCTATTATTTTATAAATCATGAAGCACAGTATTCACTTTAAAATGAAAGAAGAATATTGAAGCCATATTAGAAATGACCAATATGTATTATCTCAAATCCCCAAATTAGCTTGTGATACTTTTTACACTCAATTTAAATTCTGGTCTGCTAGAGTAGAAATGAGTCTGAATTTAATGATACCATTTCAGTCAATTCTTTTAGTGCCTTCATAATGAATATAATAGCTTTAATATTGTATTCTTCTTATTCTACCCAAATGGTAGAAGAGAATTCATGTAACCCTGAAAAAAAAGCTGAGACTATGCATGTTACTGCCTCCAGAAAGAGGAGAACATGAGTATTTTTTCGTAGTACTGATGGCCCACATCTTTACATTTTCCTTAAAACTATGTTGGAACACCAGGTGTGACAGTGCACACCTTTAATCCCAGCACTTGGGAGGCAGAGTCAGGTGGATCTCTGTGAGTTTTGAGGACAGCCTGGTCAACATAGTGAATTCCAGGTCAATAGAGGCTACAGGGAGACCTTGTCCCAAAAACATAAATCTCCCAAACTCTGGAATGATGACTTTTAGTTAACACCAGCAAAACCATGCTATTGGGTCTGATGACAGGCCTCTCCTTGGCAACCTCAGTATAGTACCCCACCCAAAAAGCTAATGAATGAATGTGGGTATGCTTGAGAATTTATGTATCAAAGTGCTGCAAGCAGCATACACCCACCCATTGGAAACCATGGACATTTGGATGGCTGGAAGGAAATAGACATGATGTTGGCTGAATGAGATACTTAAATAGAAAGACCAGATGGTCTGTGAGGATTAAGGGGGTTACCAAACTTAAACACTTCAATTGTGTGCTTCCCCCAATGAATCTGGAGAAACCCATTTTGAATAATTATGGATGTGAGGGGGTGACTGAGAGTTGGATGCTCTGGGGCAGCTGGACATGGGACACAGTGGGAGAAACAGGGTTTCCAGTGATAGTTCCATCATCACAGGGTGAAAGCACAAACTGTGCCATCTGCATAGATTGAGGGGACATCTGGGAGATAGACAGAAGGTTCTAATAGGTAGGGAAACTAGTGGGCAAATCTATGGACCTCAATTCAACCTTGAAACTAAGGTAAAGGTTGATGGAGAGAACAGACTTCACAAAGTTGTCCTTCGACTTCCACACCTGTACTGCTGCAGCACATGCACACCACGCATTCATCATATACACACACCAACACATACATCCCTACACACACACTAATAAGTAGAATAAATTAAAATATTAGAAATCTATTTCATTATGGGTAAATGACAATTGTTTGATAGATGCATTTACCTCTTCTGGCCACCATCACTGGTAAATGGAGCAAAAACCTAATAATTTGGTAGAGAGAGAATTCATAGCACAAGAACTGGTAAATGTTTTTCACCAAAAACTCATCTATCCATATGTATAAATATGCATCCTCACTCCTCCCACTTACTCAGGGACATGAACCATCACATTTCCTTTCTCATTACCATCAAATTTTAGTCAAATACCAAACATCTTAAAAATTAAAATTACAAGATGACTAAGTTTACCAAGTTTAGATTAATCTTTTCAAGGTAGTAAAATAGTATCCAAGCACATGGGTGTTATGCTACAAATTCAGCACATTAGTTCAAACGTTAGCAATGCAAGTCAGAGTGAAGGAAGATGTTTTGGCTCAGGAACTTGTAAGTTTTGGCTAAGGAATTTCTAAGTTATGAGAAATACAGAGTATTTCTTGAAGGATTAGAAACAGAAGTGATGACTCCATTTCTTTTCACATGTTTATTCTGGTGTACAAAGAGTTCGAGTTGTCGATGATAATGATACATGATATGCACATAATTTATACTAGAACAAAGCACATGTTCAATTTCATGTGGATTTTAAATCTTATCCCCACTGTGTTCAAAACCCTCCAATGACTGCTTATTTAATTCCCAAGAAAATCAAAGAGGCTTACAACCTTATACCAGCCTCCATGAGGGCACAGACTGCTTCACTTTGCTGACTCCTATTTAATTAGATCATAAAATATTTCCTGGCACACAGTATATGCACAGTAGTATGCCATTATTGTTATTAACATTACTAAAAGCTTTTGGGGGGAGGATGTGAGTCCCTTGCAATTTTCTTCCTTGTTTATACATTTTATTTTTCAGATATTATCCCAATCTCATCATAGTTGCATAATAATATCAAAATATTTAAGGACTCCATTGAATTGACCTGGAGAGATGGAAGTAATCATTGAAGGAATAATCAAAACTGTCCTTCCAATATCTGAAAAATTTAACCATTTCATGAGCCATATTAGAGGAAAATTTCACTGAAATCATCACAAAGTAAAAGGATTGAGATGAGGAGATAAAGATTAATGAATTTTATACCTGGAACACTTTAGCTTAGAAATCAGGTAACTACCAAAAGTAGAAAATGGGTGAGGGATAACTAACAGTAAGGACATTAGAAAAAAACAGATGAAAACCTACAATTTTATAATAAATAGATATTCACATAAAAGATTTTAAGTGGAGTTACTATACACAGGGAATGGTACTTCTCCTAGAAGACATATGTTGACAAGTAAAAGTTCAGTGCCGCACATGGGATACTTTCCCTTTAGTTGTCAGTAAGGGAGTCCCATGTACCTTCAAACAATATTGGCTATTGTCACTTCTCTTGGTTACCTTATAGAATTTGACGTTAAGACCCTAATACTGAAGACACTGTATGTAGAAGTTACAGGAAAAAAAGGGAAAAATCAAACTGGCACGGACCTCAGCACTTCATCTCTACTGGCTAGCTTTCACAGTATTAGAAGGTCCTATGCATGCTACTGAAAGAAAAAATTATCATCAACCTTACTCGACTATGAACCCTGTGAGCTACTATAACAACTGGAGTGGCAAGATATGCCCACTGTGCAACAATAGCATGAATGTTATGGATGTAAACAACCACTTTCTTATTAGATTTAAGACCTATTTCACAAGATGGAGTCTGTAACTGGCACTGTTATCAGGAAAAGAGCCTGTAGCTAGACAGGTCACAAACCATAGAGGAGAACCTATTACTGTAATTCTGCTAAGTAGACATAGTACTTTACTGACCCCTAATGACTTATTGTTATACATGTAGATTAATGCTTCTCTCAAATCTCACCAGAGAAGCATTTTCTTGTAGAACACAGAGACCCACAGCTGGTCAATGTTCAGAGATATGAGACTGCTGAGTACTCAGCTCCAAATGGGACACCTATATCATACCCTCTCCTCTAAAGACTCAGGTATTATTGCAGAAGAGGGTTCAGAAAGATTATAAGAGTCAGAGCATGGGAGAAACTGTATTGTCAATGCCACAGGGTAATTGCTTGACACAGCATATACAAGACCTCTATAAGCCCAAGCCAGACAAAATCCCAACGTTGAGGAGGGAGATAAGCAAGAAGCCTCAGCCATAGCTGAGGATCTATGGGTAATTGATAGCTGCAGGACAAGAAAGAGTCAACAAATTTTCTTTAAAGGCATGATGCCTGGTAAGTTAACCATACTCCAACAGATAGACCTATATGAAACAGCATTTGGGGAACACAATCAGACCATAAAGGTCTTTAAAATTTAAAAGGATAAAGGAACAAGACACAGTGGAGCACTGTGAGATTGAGGCCAGCCTGATCTACACAGTGAGTTCCAAGCCAGGTGGGTCTAAGGAGACCTTGTCTCAAAAAATAAAACAAAACAAACAACAAAAAGAAGGAAAGAAAGAAAGAGAAAGAGAGAGGAAAGAAAGAAAGAGAGAGAGAGAGAAAGAAAGAAAGAAAGAAAGAAAGAAAGAAAGAAAGAAAGAAAGAAAGAGGAGAGAAAGAAAGAAAGAAAGAAAGAAAGAGGAGACTAATGGAGGAGAGAGGGGAGGGAGATCTGAATATAATCAAAATTTTATGAAATTCTTAAAGACTCAAAAATATTTTTAAAGTAGAAATTAATATGTCTATTATTTATCTATTTTTCTAAGAGATTTGACTGCATTGTCCTCTATTTATTAGTTGTCTTTATTATTCCAATATTAAGAAAAGCTGAGACTTAAATTTCTTTAAAACTTTGTTCGTTAGTCAGGGTTCTCCAGAAACGTAAAGGCCGTAGGACTTATGTAGTCACATACACTGAGAGGTCTGCCTTGGCAGTTGACTTATTCAGATTGTGAGACTGGCAAGTCTGTAAAACTTTGATCAAATCCATAGGCTAGAAACTTAGACAGTAGGAGATAATGTAACCTTTTCTTGACTTACTATTTGCTCTTTCAGGTGTAATTGAGGCATAATTGAAAAATAGAAATTATGAATACTCAATATAATGTATAATATGATGATGTGTTGGCATTGTAAAATAATAATCATCATAAAACTAAATAGTATATCCATAAACTCAAATACTTAATTTGTTGATGTGTGTGGTGAGAATAATTAAAATTAATTCTCAACAAACTTCAAGTATATAATTCATTATCATTAACTAATGTCAATATGCTATATATTTTGCCTATAGAATTTCCGAAATCGATGTTTGTACTCTAACCAATGACTCATCATGTTACTTCCCTCCTGACATCCATTTTTATAAAGTTGATTTTGGGGCAGTTCCACACAAAAGTGAGATCATGCTATATTTGTCTCATTTTCAGAAGATTCATCTGTGTTGTTGCAAATGACTACATTATTTCAGTGTGTGTGTGTGTGTGTGTGTGTGTGTGTGTGTGTGTGTGTGTGTGTGGTGTGTTTCTGTGTATGTATGCACATGCATAAGGATGTAACTCAGTAGAGTGCTTGCTTAGCATTTAGAAGGCCCTGGGTTAGATACAACCATTGATTCCCAATCGTAAGTGTCAGTAACAATACTCTGATGAACAGGAATATGCAGACATCTCTTGGAGACAGGTTGAATTTTCTTTTGAATATTCACCCTGATAATGGAATTGCAAGATTTGTATGACAATCTTATTTCTAAAAATTTTAAGATGTTTCCATACTGTTGGCCACGATGGTGGGACTTACTGCATTTCCACCAAAAGTGTGAAATAGTTTCCTATTCATTATGACCTCACCAACACTTGTTATATCTTTGTGATAAATAGACATCATAACAGGTTGAAGGTATGCCTCATCATGTTTGCTACTTAAATTTCCTTGAATAGATGCTGAGCACTTTTACATGTACCTCTCAGCCATTTGTATCTCTTCTTTGAAAAATACTACTTATATCATTGCCAATATTTTAATCAGATTATTGAGTTTATTTATGTTGATTTGCTGCAAATTCCTTATATATTTTGAATATTAACTGTCTACTGCATAAAATGATTTACAATTTTTTTTTATTTCATACGTTACCTTTTCAATTTTGTAGATGATTTTCGTTGTTAAATGTGTGTTTAGTTTGATGAAAACTTTTTTTAAAAATTTTAATAGCTTATTTATTATTTTTATTTTATGTGTATGTGTATATTGCCTGCATATAGGTAAGTGCATCCGTGTCATGCAGTGCCCACAGAGGACAGAAGAGACTGTCGGATCCCCTGGAACTGGAGTCACGGACAGCTGTTAGCTGCCATGTGGGTTCTGGGATTTGACCTGGATCTTCTGCAAGAACAGTCAATGTTCTTAACTGCTGAGCCATCTCTCCAGCCCCCGAGATCTGCTTCTTTACTTTGTTTCCATTGTCTGTGCTTTTGGTGGCACAGCAAAAGAAAAACATTACCAAGACCAATGTCATGGATGTGTCCCCTCCACAGATTTTCTTCTAAGAATTTCAGGTATTATGTTTTCTTTTTTAAAAAATTATTTATTTAATAACATACAATTAGAAGAGGTATTTTATTACAACAGCATTGACATATTCAATAACAATTTCCAGAGCTAAGATGTGTCTCTTTCAAAATTGGCTGTAAGCTTTTAGGTTTACAGTTGAATTAATAGAGTAATACAATATTGTACTCCATATAAACCCTATAAGACATAAAATTAAATGAGGTTTTAAACTTTAAAAAAGATCTCCATTTCATTATTAAAATACACAGTTTCATACAGAAAAATTCATTTTAATACAATTGACACTAAGATGCATATGTGTTTCTAATCTCTATATATCTGATTGTTACTAGTCACAATCGGTTACTTTCTGAGCTCCTTGGAATCTGAGCACTGATATAAAGTTATCAGGTAGATTTCAATGGTAATGTTTTTCACATTTACTAATCATTAAGGAGCAAATTTTTATGCTTTGAAGAACTTTTTTTATTTATACACCCACTTCCCAGATAGCACCCTCCCATAGCCTCCCTTCCCCCACTAGAGCCCTTATACTCTGATATCCCTGCTACTGTCTGCTGTGTTGTCAGCCACCCAGCCATTTCCCACTACTTGCCCTTCTGGTGAATCTAGTCAGCCTATCTAGATGTCTTTGTTTTAGGAGGGTCAGTTGCTCCTCATCTAGCAGTAATCAGTTGTCAATATTCCTTTAAATAAGATTGGGATCTGCTTTCAATTTCCCAGTTCTATACTGGGTTACTATCTGGGAATCCCTTTGGCCACCCTGGCTAACAACTCAAAAGAAGGTATCACCTGTCTGGCATTGTTTCTTGTTATGTAGCCTTTAGCTATACATATGGACTATTATGAAATTATATTGGCCTCTTTAATCTTTGGTTATACTTTCCTTTTGGATGTTGAAGGCCACACAGTGGGTCCAGATAAACCAATTTATTTTTAAGGTCGTTTGAGGATCTGTTCCTCAGGGGTCACATGGGCTTGGGAGGAGCCCCTGGCTCCTTTCTTCTACCAGTTCTGCCAATGTGAAGATAACAAAGGTCCTCTTCAACCATGGTTGGCTTTGCTTGGAAGCATGGAAGAAATGATTCCTCTGTGTTGACCCTCTTCTTTATAGACTGGACACTGGTTCAAGTCCGTCTGGTGGGGTCTCCTCATCCTCCTTGATCAAGAGGACAGGTGACCCACCACCATTATAGGACATTTTGAGAGATGCTCAGAGTCCCCTGGAACAAGTCGACCTAGGAGGGCAAGGAGCAAAAAGTGTCCTTTATGTCTGTCTCTCTGACCAAATTATAATAGACCTCAAAGTATGTCTTTTAAATACCCAAGAACGTTAGTTCCACCAGTCTGGTATTTTTAATTACTGTGTGTCATGTAGATAAATCTTAGGCAAAGACCATTTGTTCTTAGATAAACCTTATCTAGACATATATTTCTTGATCTGCTATGTATAATTTGTCATTAGATTGTAAGTAAACATGATAAGCTTTGCCTAGACATATATTTCTTGTTCTGCTATGTATAATTTGTCAGTAGGTTTTTGGACTAATATGTTTCCCTCTGGTTTTTAGAAAAGCTAGGCATTGTTTATCTCTCACATTGTCTAATCCCTCCATCATGGTTTTCCCACTTAAGGTGTCTCCATTTCTCCCCTTTCTCCCTTACTAATACCCTTCTCCAATGTTCCTACCTCTTTTGAGCTCCTTCTTTCCCTTTATCCCCTAGGTTCCTTGTATACCCTTCGCTCCCCCCTCCCTTAAACTAACCCAATTTTTATCCATATCTCCCTTATTAAGGCCTATTTCCTAATGTTCCTCTCTTTCAGGTTTTTTCTTTTCCTTTACCTCACTGTTTCCTTTCCATTATGCTGGTTCCTGTAGTTATTTCTGGTTGCATACTTATTTATCTGAGTCTGGTTCTAGGATCCACATATGAGGGAGAACATATGTCGATTTTTTTTCTGAGTCTGTGTTACTTCACAGTATAACAGTTTCTAGTTCCATCCATTTACCTGCAAATTTCATGATTTCGTGTTTCTTTACTGCTGAGTAAAACTCCATCATATAAATGAATCACATTTTCATTATCCACTCATTAAGTGAGGGACACTTATGTTGCTTCCATCTCTTAGCTATTGTGAAAAGAGCAGCAACAAACATGGATGTACAAGTGCCTCTGCAAGAGGATGAGTTCTTTGGGTATATGCCAAGGATTGATATGACTGGGTCAAATGGTAGGTTCATTTGTAGTTTTTTAAGAGTTCTCCATACTGCTTTTCATAGGGATTGAACCAGTTTGCAGCCCCACCAGCAGTGGATGAGTGTTTCCCTTTCTCCACATCCTCTCCAGCATTTGGTATCATTTTTTTTCTTGATCTTAGACAGTCTGACTAGCGTAAGGTGAAATCTTAAAGTGGTTTTAATTTGCATTTCCCTAAATATTAGTGATGTTGAACATCTTTTAAGATGTTTCATAGCCATCTTTATTTCTTCTTTTGAGAACGCTCTGTTCAGTCCCTTAGCCCATCTTTTAATTGGATTGCTTCTTGTCTTGGTTCTCTGTTTTTTGAGTTCATTATATATTCTGGATATTAAACCTCTATCAGATGTATCACTGGTGAAGATTTTCTCCCATTCTGTGGGTTTTCTGTTTGTTTCTTTGGTTGTCTCCTTTGATGTACAGAAGCTTTTTAGTTTAATGAGGTCCCACTTGTTAATTCTTGCCCTTGTTTCCTGGGCTATTGGTGTCTTGATGTCCAGTTTAGAAAATCCTTTCCTATGCCTATATCTTGTAGGTTTTTCCCAATGTTTTCTTCTAATAGTTTCAGAGTTTCAGGGTTTACATTGAGATCTTTGAGCCATTTGGAATTGGCTTTTGTACAGGGTTAAAGATAGGGGTTTAGTTTCATTCTTCTACAAGTAGAGATCCAGTTTTGCCAGTACCATTTGCTAAACATGCTGTCTTTCCTCCAGTTAATGTTCTTGGCCCCTTTGTCAAATATCAGGTGGCTAAAATTGCAATTACTTATATTTGGGTCTTCAACTTTGTTCCATTGGTCTATGGGTCTATTTTTGTGCCAGTACCATATTGTTTTTAAGACTATAGCTCTGTAGTACAGCTTAAAATCTGGTATAGTAATGCCCCCAGCATTGCTCTTAGTTC
>NW_008330777.1:5989661-6013004 GCF_000622305.1 Nannospalax galili
TTCCAAGGTATTTTATTTATTTTTTGAAGCTACTGTGAATGGGAGTGTTTCCATGTGCTCTTTTTCTGGTTGCTTGTTATTGATATATAGGAAGGCTATAGCCTTTTGTAGCTTAATTTTGTAGCCTGCCACTTTACTGAATATGTTAATAATTTCCGCAAAAAGGGATAATTTGATCTCTTCTTATTACTCCTTTAATTTTCTTCTCTTGTCTTATTGCTCTTGCAAGAGTTTCAAGTACTATGTTAAAGAGAAGTTTGGATAGTGGACAGCCTTGTCTGGTTCCTGATTTCAATGGGAATGCTTCCAGTTTTTCTCCATGTAGAATGATGTTGGCTGTGGGTTTGTTATATTGGCTTTAACTATGTTAAGGTATGTTCCCTCGAGTCCAATTCCCTCTAGGACTTTGAGCATAAATGCATGTTGAATTTTGTCAAAGGCCTTCTCTGCATCTATTTAGATGACCATATGGTTCTTGTCTTTGTGTCCATTTATATGATTTATGACATTTATTGACTTACGTATATTGAACTATCCCTGCGTTTCTGGGATAAAGCCGACTTGATCATGGTGAATGATCTTTTTGATGTATGTCTGTATGCAGTTTGCAAGTATCTTGTTGAGAATCTTTGCATCTATGTTTAGTAAGGATATGGGTCTATAATTTTCTTTTTCGGTTGTATCTTTACCTGGCTTTGGTATTAGAGTGATGATGGCTTCATAGAAGGAATTTGGAAGTTCTCCCTCCATTTCTATCTTTTTGAATAAATTAAGTAGTATTGGGTGGAGATCTTCTTTAAATGTCTGATACAATGCTGCTGTAAATCCATCTGGTCCTGGGCTTTTTTTAGTCAGGAGGTTTTGTATTACTGTTTTAATTTTTTTGTGTGTTATGGGTCTGTTTAAGCTGTTAATCTCTTCTTGGTTTAGTTTTGGTGGTTCCCATGCCTTTAGATATCTGTTCATTTCTTTTAGGTTTTCAAATTTAGTAGCATATAGGTTTTTAAAGTATTCCCTTATAATGTTCTGTATCTTCCTGGTGTCTGTTGTGATGTTTCCCCTTTCATCTCTGATTTTGTTAATTTGGAGGTGATCTTTCTTTCTTTTGTTTGTCTTTTCAAAGAACCAGCTCTTGGAATTATTGATTCTTTTTATTGTTTTCTTTGTTTCGATTTCTCTAATTTTTGCCCTGATTTTTGTTATTTCTTCTTGTCTGCTGGGTTTGGGTTTGGTTTGCTGTTGCTTTTCAAGTGTGTTGAGTTGCAGTGTTAAGTCATTTATTTGTGTTCTTTCTGATTTTTTGATGTAGACACTTAGAGCTATAAACTTCCTTCTAAGTACCACTTTCAGTGTGTCCCGGAGGTTTTGTCGTGTTGTATTGTCCTTTTCATTTAATTCCAGGAAGACTTTTCTTTCTTTCTTAATTTCTCTTTTGACCCATTCATCATTCAGGAGTGTGTTGTTTAATTTCCATGTGTTCATGTGGTGATTAGGGCTTCTTCAGGTGTGGATTGTAAGCTTTATTGCATTGTGGTCTGATAGAATGCTTATAATTATTTCAATCTTTTTGTATTTGTTGAGGGTTGACTTGTGCCCCAGTATATGGTCAATTTTGGAGAAAGTTCCACGGAGCGCTGAATAGAAAGTATGTTCTTTGGTGCTTGGGTGGAATTCGGTAGATATCCGTTAGGCCCATTTGATGTATGGTATTGTTTAATTCTGATGTCACTCTGGTAATTCTCTGTACTGTTGACCTATCTAATGGAGACAATGGGGTATTGAAGTCCCCTACTATTAATGAGTTGGGATTAATCTAGGTCTTAAATTCCTGTAGTACTGTTTTGATAAAGTTGGGTGCACTAGAGTTTGATGAATATATGTTCATGATTGCACTATCTTCTTGGTCAACTGTTCCTTTGATCAGAATGAAGTGGCCCTCTTTATCGCTTCTGATTAGTTTTAGTTTAAAGCCTATTTTGTCAGATATTAGAATTGCAACGCCTTCTTTTTTCTTAGTACCATTCGCTTGGTATATTTTTTTCCATCTTTTCACCTTAAGATATTGCCTGTCCTTGAAAGTGAGATGAATTCTTCAAGACAACAAAAAGATGGGTATTGTTTCTTAATCCATTCACCTAGTCTGTGTCTTTTGACTGGGGAGTTGCTTTCCCACACTTATACCTTCATTAGATTTCTTTCCGTAATCCCTTGGGTATAGTCATTCCCTTCTTCAGCTCTTTGTATTGCTTCCAGAACTCGCTGAAGGGCTGGTTCTGTGGACATGAATTCCTTCAGCCTATTTATGTTATGGAAGATTTTTCTTTCCCCTTTGACTATAATAGACAGTTTGCCTGGGTAAAGTACTCTGGGCTGGCATCTGTGGTTGTTTAGAATTGGGAATACTTTGGTCCAGGCTCTTCTGGCTTTCATAGTTTGCACTGAAAAGTTGCTGTAATTCTGATGGGCTTTCTTGGTTTTCCTTTATATGTGACTTGTTGTTTCTCTTTTGCAGCTTTCAGAATTGTCTATTTTGTACATGTAGTGTTTTTACTATGATGTGCCATGGTGAGTTTTTTTTTCTGGTCCTGTCTGTTTGGTGTTCTATATGCTTCTTGTATTTGGATGGGCATATCTTTCTTTAATTTTGGGAAATTTTCTTCTGTGATTCTGTTGAAGATCTGGTCCATGCCATTATCTTGGGATTCTTCTCCTTCCTGTATGCCTATGATTCATAATTTTGGTATTTTTATGGTGTAACACAATCCTGCATATTCCATTCTTGTGATTCTTAAATTTTTCATAAATATTCCTTGAGTGATCTAGTTCATCCACTTTATCTTCCAGTCTTGATAGTCTGTTTTCCATTTCATTCATCCTGTTGTTGAGGCTTTCTCCTGTCATTTCTAATTGGCTTACTGAGTGTTTCACTTCCTTCTTCATTTCAGCCTGAGTATTCTTCAATATTTCTAACTCTTTTCTGAATTCATTCAGAAGTTTATCCCTATCTTCCTTCAGTTCTTTGATTTCTTTTTGTGTGTGTTCTTTAAATTCACTGAATTCTTTTATCATGTTTATAATTGTTCTTTGAGTTCTATGCCCTGCATTATCTCTAGGTGGTTGTCATTGTACACCTCTGGAGGACTACTGGTATTTGATAGGGATTTGTTATTTTGGTTTTTCATGTTATTTTTTTGTCTCTGTGATTTAGACATGTGAATTTCTTTTGTAGTTTCTGATTCTTGTGTGAGACTCATACCTTCAAGTTTATGTCTACTTCTTTTTGTGAACTTTATGTGTCTTTGTTATTTACTTTTTGGGCTTGAAAAGCTGGTTTGTCTAAGCTTGCAGTTCTCTTCCATTTTATATTGGAGTGGTTGGATTGATTTTGTCTTCAGGAGTTCCCACAGAGGCCCAATTCAGATGAGGGTCAGATGACCTCAGGCTTTCTCCTAAGGTCTGGATCCCTCCAGGAACGATTTTGGCTTCAGGAACTTGGGGATTGGACTGGCATGGGAGCCTGGCCTAGAAAAGATGCTGGTCTAGGGCAGCTGGTGGCCACCTTAAGATGCAAAGGCAGATGGGGCAGGAAGAGGCTCCAAGGACTCCTGGGGACTTGCACAGAAGAGGAAATGTCTGCTCCCACATCCCAGAAAGAAGTTGGCTGGTGGTGTAGGCCTAGGGAAGCAGAGGGAGGTGAGGGTGGGGCCAGGTCCAGAAGCAGTGCTCCTGGGTCCCAGAGAAGCCACTACATAGGTCTGGATGAAAAGGATCAGGAAGCATTATTGGTTCCACAGGTATCTGGGGCCCCAAGACAAGGAATGGGGCAGGGCCCAAACTCGGAGGAGAGAATGGCTGGAGAGATGGGAGGGTGAATGGGGCTGGGGGAGTCAAGGCATGGAGGGTACAATGGACTTACCCTGGAGAGAGGCCTGCAGGTAGTAGAGAGGTCTGCGAAGCGTGGTGCAGGCCCAGGGAAGTCCTTAGCCCATCTTTTAATTGGGTTGCTTCTTGTCTTGGTACTTTGTTTTTTGAGTTCGTTACAAAGTCTTGTTATTAAACCTCTGTTGAATGTGTCGCAGGTGAATATTTTCTCCCATTCTGTGGGTTTTCTGTTTGCTTCCTTGGTTGTCTCCTTTGATGTACAGAAATCTTTTAGTTTAATGAGGTCCCATTTGTTAATTCTTGCCCTTGTTTCCTGAAAAATTGTCACCCGGTTTAGAAAATCCTTTCCTACGCCTATATCCTGTAGGTTTTTCCCAATGTTTTCTTCTAACAGTTTCAGGGTTCACATTGAGGTCTTTGAGCCATTTGGAATTGACTTTTGTGCAGGGTGAAAGATAAGGGTTTAGTTTCATTCTTCTACAAGTGGAGATCCAGTTTTGCCAGCACTATTTGCTGAACATGCTGTCTTTCTTCCAATTAATGTTCTTGGCCCTTTTGTCAAATATCAGGTGGCTTAAATTGTATTTACTCATATTTGGGTCTTCAATTAAAAAACAACCACCATAACACAATCCTTTAATTTGAATCTGGAGAGATGGCTGAGAAGTTAACAGCACTGGCTGTTCTTACAGAGGATTTGGTTGAGTTCCCAGCATTCATATGGCAGCTAATAGCTGTCTGTAACTCTAGTTCCAAGGGATCCAACAGTGTCTTCTGGCCTCCATGGGCAATACATGTGTGGGTGCACTTATGCACAAATAAAAAAATACATTTTAAATGATCTTAAGTTTTTGAGATTTTTATGGTGTGTGTGAGCAAGTGTGGTATATGAGGCTCTGGTTTTGTGTTTATTTCATTGTTCTCATACAGATATCCAACTTTTCAAGTACATTTCAAGGCAAATCTGGGTTATATAGTGAGACATTGTCTTGGAAAGAGAGCATTATTTTTTCAGATCATCTGCTTTTACTATGTAGTGAATAGCGCTACTGATTTTTGCATATGGATTTTGCTTTCTACATTGTTGAATGTCTGTTTTAATGCTGACAATTTGTTGTAGTTTGTGGAGTTTGCTGAGTATAAAACATACCATTTTTTTATTTTTTATTTTATATGTGTATTGCCTGCATGTAGGTAAGTACACCCATGTCATGCAATGCCCAAGGAGGTCAGAAGAGGCTCTTGGATCCCCTGAGACTTTAGTTACAGACAGTTGTTTACTGCCATGTGGGTGCTGAGATACGAACCCAGGTCTTCTGCGAGAACAACCAGTGTTCTTAACTGCTAAGCCATCTCTCCAATCCCAAAACATACCATTTTTAAAACAAAAATTCTGTTTCTTTTCTGATTTGGCTATTTTTATAAAAATAGTTCTGTTTTCAGTGGTCATTCAGGGTCTCTCATCCCAGTACCTGCTTCCTTTGCCTACTGACTCAGAGACAAGAATTCTGAATTTTAGAACTCAGGATAACTGGTAGTGATTTCACTTCTATTCACTTTTATTTGATTTAGGGACTCAAATTTTAGCTATGAAAGAAATATTACCATGTATTAGATACTGTTTTAGAACATATACAACTTCTGGAAAATATTTTCCTACCTTTACACCTAACTGGCAAAAAGTCTGAGCTGTCAAGGACTGTGTTCTATTTCATGACACAAGTTTCTTTGAGCCAATGAGTACTAGTGAATTCTATGGACATGAATACCTTACCACATGGATTTTGTTGTGAATTATATTTCTTAATTAAAAGCAAGGCATGACAAATGTCAAGACAATGGATAAGCATTCAGTGACTCCTTGGAAGGTAGCTATGTCAAGAGTATTGTGTGCAGGGAAGGCCAATGGAAATTCAGAATAATTTTTTTGATTCATATTATTTCATCTGAATTTATTTGGAGAAATACAACTTAGCAACTTTACTTGTAAATGCCAGAAAAGATGCCAAGGCAGAAAACTGAGGATTAATAATTAGAATTTGTAAATTGGCCCCACACTTTTCTCAGGTTTTTTTTTAAATATTTTTTATTCCAATGAGAGGCAATTTTTAGCACATTTTTTCCAGAAATAACTTGAAGCATGTTACATAAAAATATATATACACTGAAGTTTAAGGGTGGAAAAGTATGGTAAGAAATCATAGACTAAGGCTGGGTGTGCTGGCACACATCAATCCCAGCACATGGGAGGCAGAGCCCAGCAGATTTCTGTGAGTTTGAGGCCAACCCAGTCCACACAGCAAGCTCTAGGCCAGCTGGGGTGTCAGGGAGACTCCTTCTCAACAAAATAAAACCCCAAAAAACAGACCAAAGGAATCCTTTGCCACCATGGAGTCAATTTTGATGGAATAATGGAATAATGAAGGTTTCCATTACTCTGTTCCTTTTTTTTTTGTTTTGTTTTTTGTTTTGTGAAAATCCTTACTAGTTTATTGTACTTGCTAATAGAGCATAGGGTCAGAGTATTTTTATAGAAGAGTGGGTACCTCCCATTTACAGCTGCACTGGAAAGTCCACATTCAAACATAGATCCTGTGACTTCCGGACAGGCACACAAAATGGAGATTGAGGTGCCTCATGGTGTTCCCAGCTTATATATCCTTAGCCCCTCCCCCCACATGCAGCTAAGGTCAACTGATTGGATGGGAGGGATAATTGTCTCCCTCCCATGAGTCCTTGATAAGTGTGGGGAGGAGTTGTGACTACAGCTTGCTAGCATAGAGGTCAGAGGACACTTCAAGTTAACTCTCCACCCCTTCCTCTTCCTCAAAAGTCCCTGAGGCTTGGAGGGGTGGTAGGTGTGGGATGATCTTCCTCCCACTGTGGCAAGGCACTGAACTTTCAGGTCTCTGCGTCATCTGTTTTCCATGGGCTGTTGGCCCATTTTAGTGGGAGTCCATCTACTATAAAAACACAAACAGCAAGAAGCAACATCTAAACAGTGGCTACTATAATAACTTAACCTATGGGTGTAAACACAAATGCTTGGATGGTACTTTAGCAGGTGCATCACATCCATCTAACAAAATTATTGCAGTGACTTCCCACTAGGGCCTATGTTTTGCCCTGCCACAGGGGGTTGGCTGGGTCTACAGTACTAGATATGTGTTCCACCCCTAGGAGTGGGAATTGTATCAAATCGAAAATTTGCTGGTTGTACATACACTAGACGCTCCACTATTGCACCAGCAGGAACATCTTTTGTGGTATGTTGATAGTACAACACACAGGGTCTGTTGTTGAGCAGAATTATAGGGAACGATTCTCCCCCAGTCATCGGCATATCACTTTTTGTCACCATGAAAGTCACCCATCTGATGGCAGAGAGTTTCCAGCTTAGTCCAAGCTTCATTTCTCAAGAGTAAATTTTTGTCACACAAAGAACAAAATTCTGTGCCCTCTATGATAGATACATTCTGATGCAATCAAACTACTAGCACATAATTGCCATGTGGATCATGGCTAGGCTGAGGATTCAGTCTTTGTCTTCCCTGCTAGCAGACTGGGAACTTACTGGTGATTGTAGCTATGTAGGCACCTGATGACCATTCACTGCTAACACACATAGCACCATGTTCCTTCATGAGTAGGCTGATCAAAATGTGGTCTCCCTTAAGGAATTTTGAAGTCTACCAACAATCATGCTCCCGTGTTCATCATGCACTCAATGTATTTAAATCTGACCTTCTACTCTGTGGATGCTGTGATTTTCTGTACTCACGTCTCTCCAATTTCTGGAGCAGAGGTTTGCCCTGAGATATTACTTCCTTGCTGGTTTTAAGATGAATGATTTCCATTTTTCAGCGTTTTCCTCCTTGTGATGGTGTGATGACACCTAAGTTCTTCATATATCACACTAGAAACCTTTGCTCAGAGAGAGGAACTAAGATACTAAACTTATGAGACTCTCTCTGATAGGCATAAAGTCTCATATGAATAACATACTGTTAATAATTTGTGGTTTTGTCAACTCTTAAACAAACAACAGGCTTAAAAATAGATACTTCTTTTCACCTTCCATGGCTCATTACCTCATTTATGGACTGTCTTCAAATCAATATGCTAACTGAGCTCATGTATATTTTTATTAAAAACAAGATTAAATTGATATGATTTGCTATATTGATAAATTTGCTATAAGATGGAAAACAGTGATAAAAATAAATCCTAACAACCTAGGAACTGGTAAGAGCTATGTAAATTACATATGCAAAGTTTGCTTCTGGCAAAAGAATAAACAAAAAACAAAACAAAACCATGATTCAAAGTAATGTAATGAAATAACTCAATAATGGTAGAAACAATGGATCATGGATCAGTTAGGCTATGAGGCTAGCAAGGGAGGTTTTTCTCACAGCTGTCTCAGTACAGGGTTTGCCCTCTGCTTCCTCCAGGTCCGTACCCTACCAAGTACACATCTCTACAGCTGTGGAAATATTTTTAAGAGAAATTGTTGAATAATTTTCTAATTTTTGTAAATAAGCTATTTTCCCTGCCTACTTTGGAAATTCCCCCATCATGCATTTTACTTGTTTTAGGAAAACATAAATGGCCGTAAAACAGATCATTATATATACAATGAAAAAAATTTAGATCACTATGTATACTATCTAAAAAAGTTCAATATTTCAAGACACAGAGAATTTTTCAAGCTCTTACAAATAGCATACTCCTATACCTGATTCCTCCTGAGAACAAAATATTAAATTTAATATGATCAGTTCTTTTCATTTGTTTTATTTAATCTTTATGTATGTGGTTTCCTAAGCTACAGTTTTTGAGGACAGTTATATTTGGATAAATTTTTAGTGTCTACCCCAACAAATATAAATTCGCCAAGAAAAATTCAACTTCCTAGTGTCATTTTTGGAACTGCATATCTATTTTTGCTCTTTCTCAAAATGCATGGTCATTATCCTTAAGTCATATAATTGTGGGTAAAATGATTTTTCTTTTGTGTTTATATTATTAACTTATGCAGTGAGTATTTTTAAAGTTTTCACATTAAGCACCAATAGACAGGAAAACTGTTACTCATTCACTCATTCAAATTATTTTTACATATGACATGAGGCAGTTGGCCAACTGCTAGGGAAATCGAATGATAAACATATGTGTTTTAGCTAGAAACTTAAACAACCAAATAATAACCTCACGTAAAGCATAAATTGCTAAATTGCTTTAGGAAAAATCCACTGATTAAGCAATTTTTTTAGTAGAAGGAAGAGTTTATTTTAGCTTATGGTTCCAGGGGAATTACAGTCTATCATCTCAGGGAGGCAAAGTTGCAGGAGGTGGCTGGAACAGGAGTTGAAAGCAGAGCACTCACATCTTCAAGTGGGCACAGGAAACAAGAGAGTGACCCAGATCCGGCAAGGCTTAAGGAATCTGTAAGCCCACCCGCAGTGATGTGCTCCTCCAGCATTAGCTAAGCAAATTTTATGAAAGCCCTGTGTGAAAGAACAAATATGCCACAGAGTAGCTATAGAAAATTAATTTGATTGCTATAAAAGCCTTACTTCAGGAGAAAAAGAGAATCCAACAGTATTTTCATTAGCAATGTTGGTAGATAAAGGTATGTATATATATGGCTACAAAGAAACAAACAGTTGCACATAAAATTCAAAATGCATCTAACTCCTGATACAGAACATCAATAATGGTTTTCTTAATCATTTTAGTCACTTTTTAAAGATCTCACAGAAAATATAGAATAGAAAGTGATATATAATGAGTTCCCATACTGTAATAATCAATTAGGATTCCTAATACTGCTATTACTAATATTCTAATAAATGTTTTAATGGACAAAACAGAAATTGTTCATTAATAATTATTCCTGGGTAAACTGATGTACCTGTATATTATACAGCATATGTGTTGGATAACTTCAGTTGTCAGCCTGACATGCTGACAACCTGAGTTGTGAAACTCCTCCATTGGATTGACCTGCAGGCATATATATGAGGCACTTTCTTGATTGTTGAGTGATGTGGGGTGATACATACCATTGTGGGTGGTGCTACACCTAGGCAGATAGTCCTGGGTTGTATAAGAAAGCAGACTGAGCACAAGCCAGAGGAGTAAGCTAGTAAGCAGTGTTCCTCCATGATCTCTACTTCTGTCCAAGCATTGAGTTTCTGCCCTGGCTTCCTTGAATGATGAACTGTGATAAAGACATGGAAGTCAAATAAACCTTTTCTTCCTCAAGTTGGTTTTGGCCAGAGTATTTTATCACAGCAATAGAAAGCTAACTAGAAGCTGGGTGTGGTGGCACACACCTTTGATCTCAGCACTTCGGAGGCAGAAGCAGGTGGATCGGTGGATCTCTGTGAGTTCAAGTCCAGCCTGATCTCAATAGTGAGTTCCACGCCAGCTGGGGCTACAAGGAGACCCTGTCTCAAAAAGACCAAAAAAAAAAAAAAAAAAAAAAAAAAAAAGAAAAAAGAAAGCTAACTAGGACTTCATACAATGATAAAATGATATTGTAAGTGCTAAAAAATAAACAAACTCCTATGATATTCAGAGAAAAGTCCTTATGAATAAATTTATTAAAAAACATTTTTCAATAAAACAGTATAATCAAAACATTCATTGGTACTGGAAACAAGCCAGTTGCTGAGCTTCTTCCTTCTTCAAGGCTGTACAAATAGAAGCAAAAACTTCCAGTCACAACTGGATTCATATTTCATCCTGGTTCAAAATTCTAGTACAGTGACTAGCATGCTTTCAGGTGTGTGTGTGTGTGTGTGTGTGTGTGTGTGTGTGTGTGTGTGTGCTAGAGCACAGCCTTGCTTACAATCTCACTGTATCCCTGGTAACTCCTGATTTTGTTATTATAGCCATAGTTTTACCTTACTGAAATATGTCTTATTATTGAAATATGTAGTATGTGACCTTTTTAGCATGGCTTTTTGCAGAAAGTGCTATTAAAAAAGTGTTGTTAAAATGTCCTCATATCATCTCATGGCTTGAGAGCTCATTTCTTTTCATCACTGATTAATATTCCAGAGGACAGATACCTTGAGTTTCCTTAACCATTCACTTCATGAAGGACAGTTACGCTGCCTTTCATCTTTGCAAGCATGAGCAAAACCCACCATAAACTGCATGCACAACATTTTGGGTAGACATAAATTTTCTTCCCATTTGGACAAACACAGAAGTGTAATTGTTGAATCATGTAGAAAGATATTTTAGATTCATAACAATATGCCAAAATGAATTCCAAAATGTCCTTCCCAGGAGCAATGAAGAATCCTATTGTTCCACATCCTCACCCAATTGGGTGTGGTTGGTGGTTTGGAATTTAGCCATTTTTAATAAGTGTGTGGTGATACAATTGAGTTTTAATTACTCCTATGCGCAAAAGACCTCTCAATGCTGTCTCTCCTGGTAAAATTCTAAAATTAGTTATCATTGCCAATAAGTTATGGCCCTGCATTTCTGCAGTATTTAGTTGCAATTATTTTTGTCTGTAAACCTGGAAAATTATTCTTTATCTTATTACTCTCTGCAATTCTTAAGACCAGCCCAAGCAAAATCAGCCAATGTAAAAGCTGGCATTATGGTCTCCAATTTCTTTCTCTACTGCTGAAACACATGGAGTGCAACATTTGCCCATTATTTTACCCCAGGAGATAACATAACCAAATATTTTACCACAATGTGACAGAGTATTATGTCATAGTGTGGGCTAATTTGTCCAGTCACCAGCTGCGTGAATGTCATACATAGATATATAGATATATACACAAATGTGTATGCATGTTTTATGCAAGTCTCTTATGTTTAATTTATGGGTTTTTAAACATTTTATTTATTAATTTTATTTTATGTGTATGAGTATATTGTCTGCATGTATATGAGTGTACTCATGTCATGCAATGCCGCAGAGGTCAGAAGAGGGCTTTGGATTCCCCTGGAACTGGTGTTAAGGACGGTTCACAGCCGCCATGTGGGTGCTGGGAATCGAACCCGGGTCCCCTGCAAGAGCAGTCAGTGCTCTTAACAGCTGAACCATCTCCCCTCCCCTAATTTAAGTATTTTTTCAAAGGTAGCTTATTATGAAGTCCCAAATCAGAGTGAATTACACAGTTTATTCTTCATTCCTGCTACATGTCCATCATGCGTCAGCATGACGGACTGCTCCACTTTGACCACTCTTTGGTTTCTAGGCTGGCCACAAGAGGTAGGCAGCATCAGGATGAAAGACACAGCAGTTCTCAAGAGCTTCTGCTTTCAGATGACATGTGCTCACATTTTATTCCAAAAGAGCTCACAAATCTGGGCCTGTCTTAAAAAAATTCCAAGAGGAACAATCTTGCCCTATGTCCAGGGAAAGAAAAACCAAGGTTTCACAGTTTTGATGCAGCCACACTAGTTTAGCTTAATTTTAAGACAACAAAGAAAGCCCTATGAAATCATATTAATTTTTAAATGGCAGACTTCTTCCTTTATTTCATATTTTTTTCTCTAAACAGAAATGTATTATCCCTAATAAGTGTCTAGTGAAAACTATGTTAACCAAAATAACTTTGGCTTGGGTTTCAAGCACAGAGATCAAGTACAATTAAATTAAAATGCCTATATTTTAAAATCTACTAACTTCCTTACATAGTAAAGCATCAGAAACTTTGAGATCTGTAGAGAAAAATCAAGGACAGCTGCATTTTTTATTTCATTCAGCATAAAGCATCTGTAATATAGAAATAAAGAAGATACTCGGTAATTTTTGAAGTCACAGTGAATAAAACAAGGCAAGATGAAAATATTCAGAATCAGAGTAATTTAGACATAAAATAAAAAGTCCATTATAGAAGAGTTGCTTCCAGGACTCAGAAGAGAGGAATAAGAATCACTCTTTGTCTTTATTAGGAAGAAAGATGCAGAAAGAACCAATATTTTCAGAGTAAGCATGTATGTAATTTTTCTAAAGCAACACAAATCCCCAAAGGTTTGATCAAGCCAAGCCACACTTTAATAACAATGAAAACAAATACTTTATTTGGAAGCCCAAGATACATTGCTTTAATAGTCATGCTTAGTTTAAAAGTTGCAGCTGTTCAATGTGTGAAAGCTTACTTTAATAATTCAGCTTATTCTAAAATAAGAAAGTTATTTCAAACTACTTCAATTAATTCACACAGAAATGAGAATCCGAAGTAAACATTTAAACATGTTTCAAAACAGCATAATTTTTTATTCATGGAGGACATCTTTCTGAAAGTTTAAAAGAAACCAATAATTTAGGTTCATCAATAGTAACAGATCACATTCATGAGGATGCTGATCAGAGAGAAATCAATATATATGTGAGGAAAAGAGTGGATGGGAAATCTTTATACCTTATGAACCTAAAACTACTCCAAAAAGCAAAATTATCTGAGGGTCTCCTCAGCTGTGAAGAGGCTACAGATCTTGTCAATTCATGTTGTCCCTTTCTCTACAGAACAGAGGGATTTCAATATAAGGAAGTTTCTGTTCACTAAAATTTAACTTTCTTCTCCTCTGGATCCTTGCCTTATCCATTTGTGAAAATTACCCATCTGTTCATTGATTCCTCTATCCATTCTCATAGTCAGAAAAACTGTGACTGGCACACTGGCTAGTCATTGAGGATACAACGTTAGCAAACATTAAATAATTAAGAAAAAGTTATTACCATCTTTTCTCTCTAAGAAAGATGAAGGCAAATTGCCCTTAACAGATGTTCAATGAAACCTATATTAACCAGAATAACTTTGACCTGATTCTAAGTATAGAGATTCAGTACAATTAAAAGAAAACAAGTATGTTATTTATACTAACTGCCCTATGAGCTAAATCATAACTAGCCCTTCACATTCTGCACTTCAAACAGATTTGCATCTTATTTCTTTCATCATAAATGGGTCAAAGTGTTGACTTACAGTTAACCTGGAAAAGCCCATCTTTCACTCCAGCTCTCATACTCAAGCTAGTGATTACAGCCTTTATTTGGGGGAGAAAAGTAGGAAGATGTGGATGCAGTCAAATCGTAAAACTGCCAGCCCTAGCTGTCTTTTCAGTATTTTCCAGTGCTAATATTTCTGGGGCAAAATAGAAGGGTTGTGAAAGTGCAGGCACTGACCTAGAAATCACAGTAGCATTATGTCTTAGAATTACCTCCATTTTAGTGTCAAATCAGAGTATAGCAGCACTGTCAGAGTGTGTCAAACTGCACTCAATGTGAGATGGATTTAGAGCCTGTGGGCGGATTCCTGGACTCTCAATGGCAGGCCAAGCAGGTGTAGATCTCTTTGGATCAAACATATAAGAAAATAATCCCACAATTTTTGGATCCAGATTGTAAGCACCATTTTCCATCTTGGCAAAATACAAAGAAAAAGGTCTGAACATAGACATTGATGTTTACTGCTTTGGTGACAAGAAACTGAGGATTTTTCTGCCTAGTGTGTTCTATTTCCTCTGAGAAACAGGAAGCAAGTTCATCTGATGAAAAGGAAGGCTTATACATTGAAACATACCCCAATCTATAAGACCTTAAAGGAAAACAAAACAGCAGAAATCTTCCTCCTCGCCCTCCTTGCAACTCCAGCCAGATACTGCCTGTCCCTTTAGCTGCTGAGACCTTTTAAACTTCTTTAATTACTAACAGATCCAAGGCTTTATTCCTATTTAATGTGTTTTACTTGTTTCCTTTAAGTAAGTCTGCAGGGTATTGTTTCTCTGTCTTTAGGTTTTAAACTACAGTTTCTTGGAAATGAGGACTTGGTGGGACCAGCTTGGCTCAATTAGAACTACCTAAATGACTTGTGGCCAAGAGTCAGGATCATAGCATCCAGGTGGCCATTCCTGAGGACAAAGGCCATTTATGAAAAGAAAGAGATTATTATAAATCTGTAGTAGACAAAGGGCGTCTGTGACAAACAGCCTTTCCCATGCCTCTGTGCTCTGGCACCATTCATTTCCAGGTAGCTCCTTCTCAGTCTTGATTGGCATTTGTCCTGGTCTCTGCAAGGTCTTCATCACCCTCTTACACTGACTTCTGGGAATTTTTCTTCTTTCTTTGTGGGTGGGCAAGGGGGTCTGGAATTAGTAAATATCTGCTGGTAGCATATTTATATCCTTTATTTACATCCTTTCTGTAACTCTCACTCCCAAGCTGGAGGCTTATAAAAACACAGGGATGGAGCTAACAAAAGGTATGGATGGAAGAAGACAAAAATACTGATGACATCAAAAGTGTCAAGGGCCAACACACTCATTTGATTTCTGGAGAGAGATTTTTCAGCATGACCTGTAGTGCCATGGATGGGAAGCTCACAGGTCCCAGAGGTAAACCTCCTACTATTATATTGATAAATGGGCATACTATCAAACTGCCCTTTAAATTTGTATCTCTGTCTGTAGGTGGGTACAGGTCTAAGACCTCATCTGAGAAGTTTCTTTTTGCAGTAGATGGTGGTTAATAAAGAAATTTGCAACTGGTCAAAGTGTAGACAGTAAGTGACTGCAGATTTTTCAGGCACAAATGGAACATCCATATTGCAACCCCTGCCCAGAGGCCCAGGAACCATATCGGAAGACGGGGCAGAAAGATTACAAGAGCCAAAGATTGGGGAGAACTCGAGAAAAACAATTTCTTCTGGATATGACAGGACTGCTACACTTATGAGCTCACAATAGCTATGGTTGTCTGCACAAGACTTGCACAAGATCAACCCAATCAACAGACTAGCATGGAATGGGAAGTGGTTCATGAACCCCACCCTTAATTAAGGAGCTTTGAACAGCAGATGGCTTCTGGGGGAGAGAGAATCAGTTTTTTTTTAAGGGTATTGACCCAGGTAGGTTGACCACACCCCAGAGGATGGCCCCACACAAAGTATATGGAAAGAATTACTGGAATTGATAGGTTATTACATTTCTTTTAAAAGGGACAAAGGAAAAAAAGGTGGTGTGGAATAAGGAGGAGTTAAGGAGAGCAGTTGGGGTGAATATTATAAAATCTCTTGTAATAATACTTGTATTCTTTTCCTCCAGACCAGTGAATTCTAATAAAGCTTTGCATATTGTTTTTATGATGGCATATATAATGAAGTAAATGAAACACAGTTAATGAATGTACCTTGACATGTGTACAAAGGAAGTTTAAAGAGCAAATAGGGTAGGCAGCTTTCAGTACTGTCCAGACATATTTGTGTCTTAAGTGCATGGGTATCGATCTTGCTGGAAATGCAAAATTAGAGTACTCATAAATGTCCCTCTTCCTGCATGTTGATTTACAATAAATCTGAGTACAACTACAACATAATAATATGTTGAAAACAGGTCCAGAACAATGTTTAGATTAACTGAAGTAAATCCTAGGGTATCAAATAAAAATCAAATCTGAATACAAAGTTAATATAGGTAATATGCTTCACCTATAACATCTATTTTGCCTTCTCTATATTGCTACCATTTGTCAGGGTTTTCTACAAGGTCCCACGACATATATTCCAAGATTACCTGAATAGGATTTTGTTTATATTAAATACTATAGAACAGAAAAGGGATTTATGAAGTTTTATCATGGATCTGTAATCTTTTCAAAACCAATTTGATTTCACTAAAATAAAAATCTCAAATTTTTGAACATAAAGAGGCCTTTAAAACAATATGTTACAAATAAGCAAATGATAATGACAAAAGGACAATTTTAGCCTTGAAATTGTATAAATGGAGTACAAACTGCAAAGGGAGGAGACTGAAGTCTTTTTTTCCTGGCTTAGTGTCTTTTTGTTTGTTTGATTTTGATATTAGATAGCATTTCAACCTTGGCCTAGCCCCCTGTTTTCTCTGGGCTTTAATTTGCTCATCTGACTAAAGAGGGTTTTGGCTTTCACCAAGTAAATTCTTACCCACCCTCAGATGCATTTGTAGTGTGCCAATGCTGATCTAGCTCAGTAAGGAGAATTATCTGACAAGCAATCAAAAGCACATGTTCAAGTTAAAGAATGTTATAATGAAAAGCAAAGGGCTAGTTGTTTCTACAGAAAGTCTATCCACCTCTGAAATTATCAAAAATTTTTATTTATTATTTTTAATTTATGTGTATGCATGTACTGCCTGCGTGTAGGTAAGTGCACCCGTGTCGTGCAATGCCTGCAGAGGAGAGAAGAGGGTGTTGGATCCCCTGGAACTGGAGTTAGGGCAGTTGTTAGCTGCCATGTGGGCACTGGGATTTGAACCCGAGTCTTCTGCAAGAACAACCAGTATTCTTAACTGCTGAGCCATCTCTCCAGTCCCCCAAAAAATCAAATATTTTTTAATGAAAGGATCTCCTATCTATTTTTAAGAAGTATACTGCAATTATCTACAGATTGTGCTTTCCATTTTCTATGTTATTTTTCTTTAGTAATTAATTTACCTTTTAGTATAGCTATCATTTTTCCATTTCTATCCAAAAGCAAATGCAGCAAGATCCACCTAAACTGAGTCCTGTCAGATCAATGCTGCCTTTATCTCTATTCCTGAAGGCCATTATACCAGCACAATATTATTATTATGAAGAAGCTGAGATGGGCTCTGTGTTCAAAGGTGCCAAAATAATTTTTGTCACTTTGCCAGATGAGTCATTTAGCATTTACAAGCATAGTCTTACTTGGACTAGGCTGAGCCTTTTGAGATTGTTAAGGAGTGAAACGTAAGCCACCTGCTCAATCAACAAAAGCAATCAGAGAGAAACGAAGTCAAGCTTCAGTCTAGAAAAAGGTTAGAAAAATAATCATCTGGGGATAGACAGAGTAACACCAAGTTCACAAACAGGATTATTTTGAAAATGAAGAGAAACAATTTAGTCCACGTAGTGGAATAACAATCTAAGAAGACTAATAATGGAAGAAACAAACATCCCCAAGTTCAAATGAGGTTATGTGTCAAACTTCTGGCAATGAATATCAAAACTACCATGTTTTCAAAACTGCTATTCTGATCCACTCACAATAATTACAAAGCACCTACTGCATGCCGGGCACTTCTGGATGTGGAAACATCACCTTTTCTGTGGGGTGAAATTTGCTATGACAAAATTACACATAGGGTGCAAAGAGACATGAAGAGCAATATTTGGCCAATTCAAGCCAAAAATCAACAGCTTTCAGGGGAGAAAATTGGTGACTGATGTCTTGAGGTATCAGGCCATTCTCAGAAAAAAAGATACATTTCATTAAGATATGATAAATTCAGGAAAATGCTGGAAGATAGGTTACATGTAAAGCAAGAAAGAGCTGAAGTTACAGAAGTAAGGATTAGATTTTAGAAAGGTGTGTAGAAGCAGTTGATCTCTGTGGGAAGCCACTGGAGGAAGATAGAGCAGAGTAATAGGATTTCCATTTCTTGAATTATCTTTTAGTATACACCTTAATATTCAATTTACACACTGAACTAAAGTTTATAGCACATCTATTGTAAGCAATGTACTGTATCAGGAAATGAAAATATAACTGTAAATAATAAATTTTGGCTTCTTGTCTTCATGAAGATTCCAGTTCCTCAAGAGACAGCAATTACTACTCATTGGGAGACTATTTCAATAAGCATATGAGTGAATGGGGCTTAAATGAAGGAAGTTTCACTAGAAGTAGAATGTAAGATACACCTTTTAAAGTAAGAATGAATGTAAAAAGATGTAGTAGTGATCCTCGAAGATTTAACCTGGCTATTATTTTTTGATAATAACCATGAAGTGGATAAAGAGCTATTTATTACCTGTTAAGAGACTACTCTTACAAGGTATTGAAACAAACTGTAATACTTATGAGAACTCTATAAAATATATATTTTTAGTCAATTTTATTAAAATCTTAGAATATAATAAGTTTCAAAAATGAACTTAATATTTTTCAGCTTCTCCTATTAGTTACTTGTTGCTCAACAAAATACTAGACAAAAACAAGTTAAAGAAGGAAGGATTTACTTGGGTTTGTGTAAAGTTCCAGAGCCTGCAGTCCATGTTAAAGGCAAGATATCCCAGAAGGACCAGGAGATGGCTGGGCACATTGCATCTACTGCCAGGAGGCAGAGAGTAATGAACACTGTTCTTAGTTCCATGCTCCTTTTTATTCAGTATGGGACCCCAACCCATGGAAGGATATACTCTGTATTTATATTCTTGATAAACTTATCTTGATAAACTGAATCTAGAAATTCCTCATAGATATGCCTAGAGGTTAGCTTCCATGGTGATTCTAACTCCCATCAAGTTAACAAGCATGATTAACCATTACAGGAGGCAGAGGCAGGTGTTTATGAGGTTGAGGCCAGCCTGGTATACGTGGCGAGTTCTAGGCCAGTTTGGCCTACATAGTGAGAGCTTGTCTCAAAAAACAAACAAAAACAAACAAAATGTCCAAGCCTCATCTGAAACTCAAAGCAATCTCTAACTTTGAGCTTCTGGAAGAGCAAAGGTAAATTATAAGCTTCCAATACACTGTGGCACAGAATAAGCATTCTCATTCCAAAATGAAAAAATAAGGACTTCGCAAAGCATGGCTGTGATATAGGGGAGAAGCAGCATCCCAGAGGGTTCTTAGCCTCATTCAGAAGAGAATTTAATAATGGACTCAAATGGAAGCTTTAGGACTATTTTATTAAAATTTAGAGGAAAATCCTCAGGGTAGGCAAGCTGGGACTCTCAGCAGCTGCCTTAAGGAGGAGAATGGAGGGGAGAAGGAAAAAAGTCATGAAGCCATGCTGGTTTAGAGCCTGCATGGAAGTCAGACACATGGCAGACTAGCAGCCACATGGTGGGAAAAAGGAAGTTTTAAAGAAAAGGTGAAAAATACAGGCTGCTTGGGACAGCCCAAAACATTAGGGAAAGCATGCTTAGAAACAAAAAAGAAAAGAAGGTATTGTGCTTTTCTGAAAAATTCAGAAAAACAAGCAGACTTACAAAGAGCCACATGTCTGTGGCCTGGTCTAGAATCTCTGCACTGGGAGGTAAAGATTCTGAGCAGGAAAAGCTCGCCATCTCATGAATGCACTAGGTATTCTGCCCATCTATTTAGCATGTCTTAAGGTGAACCTGTCTTCCAATAGGTGGTCCTATAACCAGGTGATTGATCAGTGGAACTGGTAGGGTGGGTCTTTATCCAGATCAGAGATTTTATGGTCTTGACCAGTTAATCTTATGGGGCCTTTTGCTATTTTAACAGCTGTACCAAAGCAAGACAAACCCAGAATGGCAAACACTAAATCCTTAAAGCTCCATATTCATCATCTGGGAGTTGTGATAGAATATTCTAGGTTCCAAAGGTCTGCTGCCTTCCACACAGCCTTGTTCTTGGGCTGGCTCTACTCTGTGCATGCAATCTTCCTCAGTGGGTATTCCATGGTCCTGATTCTTGCAACTTGGGCTTTGCCTTTACAACTTTATGCAGTGGTTTCTCAGTGCCTTCTTGGAGGAACTCTAACCTACCACATATTTCCTGTTCACACTGACTCTTGGAACCATGGTACAATACTTCATGACCATTTTAAGCTTGTATCTTTAAGGCCTAAAAAAATAGTACCAGGTAGACAATGATGCCAAGTTCTGTTGCTGATTTGGAATGGGACCTGGTCCCTCTATCACATTTGGACTGACTTTTTTTAAATTTAAATAAATAATTTATTGAGAATTTCATGCATGCATATAAGATGTTTTGATCAAATCCATGCCCAGGCCCTCCCCTCCAACTCTTCCCATATCTCCCATCACTTTTTTCTGATAACTTCATGTATTCTTTCTTCTTCTTTGTTTTACTTATATATTTTATGGGCCTTTTGGCTACTCTAACATACCCCCTTCTGAAGAGGTATCCCTAAAATCTTTTAAGGATTAGATGCAAGCTCCCAAACACTTTAGACATTTCTGGCCTTTGGAAGAGAGTATGTTTGTAAGAGGCCCAAGGACATTTTGACTTTTAGCCAAGAAACTGGCTACTTTTCTTTGGGGTCTTTTTATCTAACTTCCTAGCCAATTCTTACCTTATTCTTACCACACCATCCTCTGAAGAGGTTACCAAAATTGCCAATAGGGAATAGGGACACAGACTGCTCTGGCTTCTATGCTGAACATGGACACAGGGTGAGGCAATTGGAGTACCCCTTCAGTGGGTCTATCTAAAAGACTTCCAAATTGTGTAACTCTTATCTCTAGGGGCAAAAGAAAATCCTTGAATAGTGACTAGGGGATGTGAAGCAGAACTAAAAGCAAGAGTAATTAGCATTATAAGTTATAGACAGGGAACTAGAAAACAGTCAGAACATGGCAATTTTCAAATGTTCATATGAGAGTCCATTGGAGTTTCTTGACAAGGGCTTCCAAAAGCATCCCTCTATTGTGTTCTTCACCACTTTTCTTTTGTCTTCCAAGGCTGGACTCTAGAGTGATGGATTTAAGATTTGTAATGGAGTTCTATTCAGCAGTAAACAAAGATGAAATAATGATATTTGCAGGTAAATGGATGGATCTAGAAACTGTTATACTAAGTGAAGTAATACAGACTCAGAAAAACAAACTACATATGTTCTCCCTCATATGTGGATCCTAGCACCAAATTCTTTTAAAGTCAAGGTCCTTTTAATAAGATGATGCTACATAGCAGTCCCTTTTGCATGAAATAACTATTATCATCACAACTTCAGCTGAGCTAAGCAAGGTCATTGGACCCTCACTGGAGTATCTAGCCATTCTTCCCAGCCAACTGTATATAATTTGGCCCTAATCATACATGCCTCCTGAATTTGGGGAGGGATAAATTATACAACCTGGGGAAGGCTAGGAAGAGAAGGCATGACCCACGCTGGGTAAAGCTTTTCCAGTGTGCATACCCTCAGGTCATACATGCACCTCAGCAACCCCTCAGTTATCTTGGTAAGTAAGCTCAATAAATTCATTGGTTCCCCATCAAAACTTTAATCAAATATTGGCTTGACACTGGAAACTTAAAAGAGAATAAGCATTGCTTAGCATCCCCAGGAAAAGAAATCTCACAACAAATGGAAAATTTATTTGATAATGCTATTATGTCTCATAATTACATATGTGTATATAAAAGGAAATGAGAATGTAAAAGGTGTTAAAAAGATATGAGAATGGATATATTTTCTAAAATAGAAAAAAATGAGAAAGCCTAAGCAAGTGATGAAGGTCTATGTAGGTTTGTTATGATATGTAAAGGATGAGACAAAAATAATATACACATAATCTTAAATTTTCTAAGGTCATAGTTTAGTTAACTAGTTTAAGTTACAAAATATATGCCTAATCAAGCTTTATCTGAGATTTTTTTTTGCCCAAGCTTTATCTACATGGTAATTAAAGTACCAGATTTGTGTAACTAACCTTCTTGGGTGTTTAATAGCCATTCTTTGAGGCCTATACTCATCTGGTCAGAGGGACTTAAAGGACAATTTTTGTTCCTTACCCTCCAAGGTTGAACAAGTTCCAGAGGCTATGGAATATCTCCCAAGATGTCCTGTAACTGTGGTGAGTCTCCTGTCCTCTTGTTCAGGGAGGACACGGAGACCCCAAGAGATGGACTTGAACCAATGTTCAGTCTACAAAGAGGAGGGTCAACTCAGAGGAAGCATCTCATTCATGCTTCCAAGTGAAGCCAAGCATGGTTGAGCAGGACCTTTGACTTGTCTTCACACAGACGGAACTGGTAAAAGAAAGGAGCCAGGAGCTCCTCCCAAGCCCGTGTGACCCCTGAGGAACAGATCCTCAAATGACCTTAAGTGTAAAATTATTAATTTATTTGGGCCGACTGTATGGTCTTAAACACCCAAAAGGAAAATATAACCAAAGAGTAAAGTCATCAGTATATTTCTTTAAGAGTTCAAGGGATTAACCTTCCCAGACATTAGGCTTAAGTCTATATAAAAAGTTATTTAGACAATTATTTCTCATTGATGATTTTGTTCCTAACCAGAAAGTGCTGCTCAGATGTAAGACTTCAAATGTTGGTCTCCAATATTGTAGTGCCACATGTAGCTAAGGGAGACAGCCAGCTATTGTTCTAAAATTATGAATAAATTTGTGTTCTCCCCCTATCTAGAAGCCTTTAAGAGGAACTGACACTGATTCTAACCACTCCCACAGCTATTAAAATACCTGCATTGACTTTTATGTGCTGCCTGTGGAAACACTTTCCTAGGTGCTTGTGTATGAACAAGGACTGTTTTCAGAGGCAAAAACAAGCACCTAGGAAAGTTTCCCATTGTTAAAGAGGTTATTGCCATCAAAGAGAAAATTGGTGCTCTGCAATAGGACACAAGGAAAGGTGCCCTGAAGGCAAAATCTCAACCACTGTCAGCTCAATCACTTAAAAATAGTGTAACTCTTTTTCAAGTGCAGTTTATGGGAACAGAAGCTTATATATATATATA
>NW_008330777.1:6013021-6031521 GCF_000622305.1 Nannospalax galili
ATATAATTTCCATACAATCTTTTATGTACTGGAAATTCATGATGGTTTTTGATTGAAGGACTAGGCTCAATATTGGCATCAATTCTTAGAGTCCTGATACATTTTCCACAGGTTAGAACAAGTGTCATAGAAACCCAGAGTAATGATGGCTCATTGAGAGACTTCCTGTAGAAAGAAAAGGGAACAGTATCAGACCTTAGAGAATGAGCTAAAGTGGCAGAGAACCAGAGTATATGAGGGAGAGAATGAAAGAGTATGCAAGGTTTGTTAATCTTCTAGTCCATATGAAACCAGCTGTATTTCCAATTAAGAGCTAGTTGAGATTTCTGAGGTTCTTAAGTGCTTCACAGGGAATATATCTATTAATGATTACATAGGACTAATAAATTAAGCCCTTATTTTGGGACCAATTGAGAAATGTATTTGGAAGCATGACAGAGATCAAATTGTCAGCTTTAATTAGTGATAAAAGCTAAGTTGGAGAAAGGCAAGCTGGTAATAACTCACTCTAAATTTGTCAGATTTACCTACACAATCACAAACCAAAAAAGGGTCCTGTAAGTTTCATCCAAGAAGGCCTACCCCAGTAAAACATCACTGCAGGGCAAAGGGAATGCATACCTCTAATATCAGGCAAATTGTGAGAACAAAAAGAAACGGGTGCTACATACATACCATGGTATTCTAAATCACCAAAAAAATTCTTTCAAAGGCTAAGTCTCATCCCAGAGAGTCTTAATTAGTTACTGTGACCCATGGGCCTAGGGACTTTTCAAATTTCCCCATCGTGTCTTGGTGTGTAGCTATCTGGAATCCTATAATGATGAGATGCATTAGGAAAAGGAATACCCATAGTCAACCTTCACCCTTTGTATTCGAACCTGTTGTTCTTGGCCATTTGGTCTAAGATCTAGGTTGTGATGGCCTGTCCCAGTTATTCATATTAACACTTTTATTGGGAAAAATCTATATCGATACTGAAGAAGCTCCGAAGAAAATGCCATTAATTTCTCTCTGGACTATGTGTGATATCCTGAATGATAAGTTACATCCCACAAGAGACTTCAAAATTTACCACATAACAAATTAACTCCATGTTTAACTCCATCCAAATTGTACTGTTCTCTATATCCTAAATGGAATTTTATCCATCTTCATTATAGGTAGTTAATGTTTCTTCACTAAGATTAGCTAACTTTGGCATGTACCAATAACAGTTCAGACATGTCCTACATTTGCTTACAAATCCTCTTCATTTTGAATTTCACTGAAAGATATTTTTAAATGTCCAAAGAGATTTTATACTTAAAATAAAATATTCAGGTGAAATATTTTAAAGCTCAGTGATTTTAACACTTATTCCAATTTCTTATTGCATTTAATATCTAAAGGAAGGTGATACTTGAAACCATACTTTTGCCCAATGGAAATGTTGCAAATCCCACACCATCAACAAAGGCAAACGTAATTTCAATAAAGTGGCAGGATACAATATTAGCACACAAAAATCATGAGTCTTCCCATGACAAACAAACTGAAAGAGAAATCAGGGAAATGGGACAGGAGAGATGGCTCAGTGGTTAAGAGCACTGGCTGCTATTACAGAAGACCCGGGTTCAATTGCCAGCACTCACATAGTGGTAACAACTCTCCTTAACACCAGTTCCAGGGAACTCTGACACCTTCTGACCTCCACAAGCATTGCATGACATGAGTGCACTTATATACATGCAGGCAATACACTCAAACACATAAAATAAAAATAATAAATAAAATATTAAAAAAAAACGAAATCAGGCAAACAATCCCATTCACAATGGAGACCAGAAAGAACAACATAGCTGGGAATAAACCTAACCAAGGAATGAAAAACCTCTACAATGAAAATTGAGGAAGCTGCTAGAAGATGGAACAACTTCCCATGCAAATGGATTAGAAGAATTAATATGGTGAAATGATCATCCTATCAAAAGCTATCTATAGATTCAATTCAATGCTATTCGTAATTCCATCACATTTTTTACTGATATATAAAAAACAATCCAAAATTTATTTAAAAGACAAAAATGGCCAAAGCAATCCTGAATGAAAAGACTACTGCCAAGATAATACCATACTTACTTTCAAGTTACGCTACAAAGCAATAATATGAAAATTTTTTTGTATTGGTATAAACAGACACATTAATCAATGGGACAGAATTTAGAACCCAGATATACATCCACAAAACTACAATTACCTGATTGTTGACAAAAGATGTACCTATAATAGCTAATCTTGGTTGTCAACTTGACCATATATGGAATCAGCTACAGAGCAAGCCTTGGTATACTCCCCTAGGAGGGGTTTTGGTTATTTGAAGTGGGAAGCCACACCCTTCTTGTGGCATCCCAGATGAAAGAAGAGAAAGAAGAAAATTTTGTTTTTGACAGCTTGCCTTCACTCTCACTGTTGCTGATCCTGTTGCTGTGGCAGTCTTTCACTGATACTAGAACCAATAACTTCTGGCTTCCAATGCAGACTGAAGATCAGCAGCTCTTCAAGAATCTTTCAGGCCTTCAGTACCAGATGGGTACTTCTGAGGTACCCAGACTGTTGGACTGAGAAACTACAGGGTTCTTAGCCTCTCTAATGTGAGATGGACATTTTTGGACTACCAGACCATAAGCTTTAAGCCAATCTAATAAATCTCCTTTTAATATATATTCATTATATCAGTTCTTTTCCTTTAGAAAATATTGGCTAATAAGGATATCAAAAATAAACATTTGGAAAAACATAGCATCTTCAATAAATGGTGCTGTAGCACTGGATTTTAGCGTCCAGAATAATAAAAATACGTGCACAAAATTTACCTCAAAATGAATCAAGGTCCTCAACCTAAGACCTGATACTCTGAAACTGCCACAGGAAAAAATATAGAGCATATTCCAACTTATAGGCACATGACTTTCTTAACGAGACTCCAGTAGTACAGAAAATAAGACCAACAATCTACATATGGGATGTCCACTCCTGGGCACACCCTGAAACTTTATCTTCTACTACAATAACACACATTCATTTTTTTGCATTTTTATTCATTTTTTTATTCATAATAGCTAAGACATGGAATTAACCTAGATGTCTATCAACAAATAAATGGGAAAGAAAAATGTGACACATATACACAATGTATATTACTCAGCTGGAAAGAAAAATAAAAGCATGAAATTTGTAGGTAAGAGACTAGAACTGGAAAAAAAAATGTCCTGACTGAGGTAACTCAGGCCAAAATGACTAATGACATATGTTCTCTCTTACACATGTATCCTAGCTTTGAATCTTCTGCTTGGTATATTTGACTTAAGTGGAAGCCAGGAAAATGAAAAAGGGCCTTTAGGGAGGGCGTGTTAAGGGAATGGGGATGGTATATTATAGGTAAAATGAAAGTAGTGAGATGAAATACTGAAGGTGAAAAGACCTAAACAAGGAGGAGTGTGCAGGATGGGGGAGATCAAGGGGTAAGTAGGAGGGTTAACCCAAAGTAAGAATATGCAAAAGGCCAGATGGAAGAATACTATATAACAATCCAGTTTAGAAAAATAAGGTGATCTTGTGCATGCTCTCATGATTGCTGTGAGTTTGTATGTGCAGCTACTCTGTGGATACTGTTTCCTTATAATCATCCACTACCTCTGACTCTTGCAATTTTTCCACCCTCTCTTCTATGGTGATGGAGATTGGAAGGGAGTCTGAGTATGATCAGAATGCATTGCATGAATTCTCAAAGATTCAATAAAAGTATGAAGTTGAGTTAGAGTCAAGCACATGAGAAAAGAAAGAAGGGAAACAATGATAAAGGATTAAACGGGTGGGGAGAGGAAGGGCTATTGGGTGGGCTAAACTAAACTAAGGAAAAGCCTTATGGAAACTCAATAATTAATAAGCTAATTACAAAATACAACTTTCAGAGAAATGGAGTTCAAATGGAACTGTTCACATGGTAAGCAATAGAATTCTTAGAAGACAAGTTATTAATTGAAAATCATAGCACAGTGCATGGGATTCCTTCCTATGAGTTACTGATCAGAAAATCTCCAGAGTGCTATAAAATAACACAGACTCTTGCCATTGCCCTGGATTATCTACCATAACTGCATGGTAAGAGGCTATTGCTGAAGCCACCATACACAGTCTGCAGGAGATAGAGACATCAATCAAAAAGTGACCAGAAAACTTCTCCCTAACTTGGTTAGCTTTCACAGTACTGGAAGGTACTATACTGCTGGGAAAGAAAAGACATCAATAGTCTTCCACAGGGCCTCTGACATGCTATGAAGCTGTACCAGTACAAACTGGTGCAATAGTGGCACAATTGTTATGGGGTAACTAATTGTTTTCTGATTGGATTTGAGACCTGCTCCACAGGAGTTAATTTCATGGCTAGTACTATAATTCCAGTCAAAAGTCCATGGCTAGGGAGGTCATGGGGTTTATGGAGAAGACTGCTATTATTACTTTTCTAAATGGTCATGTTGTCAAATTGCTATCTAAATATTTATGTTAATACCCATAGACCTTGGCTGTTCTCAACTTTGATCTAAGAAGCTTCTTTTTCCAGAGGACAACAGTCAATAGAGAGATACAGTATGGTCAGAATGGTGAGAATAAGAGTATTCAGCCCTGAATGGCACATCCATTAGCCCCACTACCACTAAGGCTCATGGAACAAGGAAGAAGCCACAAGAATATAAGAGCCAAGGACTGAGAGGAGTGCTGTGAAATGCTGCCTTCTGCACACAACATAGCTAGAGCGCTCATGAACTCAGAGCACCTGTGGTTACCTACACAAGATAAAGGCAATCAAAATCCCCAAAGAAATGGTATAAATGATCTCCAGGCCTCACTCCATACTGATGAGCTACTAACTGTAGATGTTGCTGGGGGGGGGGAGAATCATTATTAAGGATATGCCAAATGGTGTATTTCCTGTGCCCCAGTGAATGGCCCAACACCCATGCACATATATGCAGCACTAACAGGATGGAAACAGGCAAGATGGGGAGATAAAGTTGAGAGAGGGCATAAGAGAGGTAACGTGGGAAAAGTTAGAGGAGGAAATGGGGGATAGAAATGGTCATATTTCATTATATGTGTGTATGGAATTCTCAAAAATAGAAAGGAATTCAAAAACCAAAAAATATCACTACTCGGACTCACAGTATTACAATAATATTGGACTATTCCTAGAAGCTTTGGGTAGCAAGTCAATTTTCAACAACTGAACATTTTCTGATAAAATTTTATTACTATTGTCATTAACTAGGTGTTCTCCTTCCTGAATACATTATAATTATCTATCTTGTAGAGTTTTAAAATGCTTACATAATGCAGCTAAGGATGCAGCTTTCTCCAAGTAGGGTAGACCTGTCTCCACCTCCCCGGCCCTGAGATTACAAGGCCATTTCACCATGCTCAGCTTTTTAAAATGGGTAATGTGGCTCAAACTCAGGTCCTTATGCTTGCAAGGCAGGCACTTAGTTACTGCACTATCTTTCCAGTCCAGCGCAGATCGATTATTCAGGGCCAGAGAGACGGCTCAGCAGTTAAGAACACAGGCTGCTCTTGCCTAAGACTTGGGTTTCATTCCCAGCACTTACATGGTTTCTAATAATCATCTGTAATGCCAGCTTTGGGAATCTGATGCCCTCCTCTGGCTCCGTAGGCATTGTACAACACAGGTGCATTAACATATATAGAGAGGAAAAATATTCATACACATTGAAAATAAAAATAACAAATACATAAAACAAAAAGTAGAAAATAAAAGTTCCTCAGGAGGTTTTTTTTTGAGCTTTTTAAATTTCATAGAACATTTCCCACTCAAATCCAGAAACTCTCCCCCATCCATGCCTCTCCCCCATCCTCCCACTGAACCCCATGCACTCTGACATACATGCTGAGTCCTATTCATTCAGGTGTTTGTACCTAAATGTCCTTCAGTGTTAATGTGTCCACTGGAGTCTAGTCAGCCCATCCAGTGGTTGTATGTAAGTCATACTCTCTCTCACCCAGCAGCAATCAGTCTCAAATAGTTCTCAGCATAGTGCTGGCTGGCCACCTATTTCTCACCTTCCCTTTGGGCCCTTGTTTAATTGAGCTGACATGGATCCTGCACTTGAGGCCACTACTGTCATAAGCTCACATGAGCAAGCCTCCAGTGGCGTGGAAGCCTCCACCTCCCTGTGTTCGAAAATCAGCCCTGGCTCTTACAGTCTCTCTGCCTCCTCTTCTGCAATGGTCCCTGTGCTGTGGGTGGGTGAGGTTCCATATAGGAGTCCTATCCTACACTCTACAGACTCTTATTCTGCAAAACTTGGCCAGTTGTGGCCTTCTGTGTGCATCACACATTGATGTACAAGGAAGCCTCATTGGTGAGAGTTGAGGGGTGACTTAGGAGTTAAATAGTCTTTTTAAAAATATTTTATTTATTACTTTTATTATTTTATGTGTATGAATGTATTGCCTCCATGTATGTGAGTGCACCCGTGTCATGCAATGCCATGGAGTTCAGAAGAGGGCTTTGGATTTCCCTGGAACAGGAGTTAAGTATGGTTCATAGCCACCATGTGGGTGCTGGGAATTGAACCAGGTGCTCTTAATCGCTGAGCCATCTCTTCAGCCCCAGATTGTCTTTTAAAGCCATTTTAAGTTTATACAACTGTATAGAAAGTATTAGGAGTTTCCATGTGTTTTCTCATAGTCCTCATCTGCCAGTCTCTTTCTTGTTGTTAACAGCTTGTATTAATGTGAGATTTGATGGAATGGTAATATAATGTTGACAGCCTTATTAAGTGAAATCTGTAGTTTACATTGGAGTTCATTCTTTACATTGTACATTCCATGGGTTTCGACAAATGTGTAATAACGTGTTTCCATCATTACTGTGTCATGTGGAATGGTTTATAGGTCTGTAAATTCCCCGTGCGCCACCTTCTCACATGAAGCTTTGTCCATCACCCATTTTTCTTCTAATCATCTTTCTAGATGATTTCCCTGGTTAGGTTTAGACAAGATGCAGCCTTCAGAGATTGGTTTCTTTCAGGTATCACTGTTTATTAACGGTACCTCTATGCCTTTTGGGGCTTTAGAACTCATTTGTCTTCATTGCTGAGTAACATTCCCATGTATAAATACACCAGTTTTTTATTCACATACATGCTGAGATACTTCTTCTTCCAGGATATTTTTATTTCAAACAATAGCATTTTTAAGATTTTTAATTTTTTTTCATTTTATGTGTATGTGTGTGTTGCCTACATATAGGTCAGTGCACCTGTGTCATGCAATGCCCACAGAGGTCAGAAGAGACTGTTGGATCCCCTGGGACTGGAGTTACGGACAGTTGTTAGCTGCTATGTAAGTGCTGGGATTCGATCCCAGGTCTTTTTCAAGAATGACCACTGTTCTTAACCACTGAGCCATCTCTCCATCCCAAGATTTATTTTTTAAAGTTGTGTGTGTATGTGTTTTCACGTGTACGTGTGTGTGTGTGTGTGTGTGTGTGTGTGTGTGTGTGTGTAGATATGTGCCTGTGAGAGCAAGTGCCCATGGAGGCCAGAGGCATTCAATCCTCCTGGAGCTAGATTTACAGGTGGTTACAGTCACCACACTTGGGAACTGGAATAAAAACTCAGGTCCTCTTCAAGAACAGTACCTGGTCTTAACCATTGAGCCATCACGAGTTTTGAAGGAAAGGAATGAAACTTTTATGGGAGCCATAGTGAGATCCCAGGACCCCAGTCACAGTGCATATCAAGTACATGTGTGTGGAATGCAATTGGGAAAAAGTTCATTCTGGGGAGTTGAGTTAATAATTTTCAATTGTCCACCTTGTTTTAGAAAGAAAACACCTACCCATGCTGTCTCCTCATGGTGACATCTGAGCTATTGCTCCCTTCTTGTAAAGGCTAGATGTTTAAAATGCTACCAGCTCTAGTCACCATGTGCTCTTACTCCTTCTCTATGTAGATTCTAAATTTGATTTAATCTCTTCTAATTCCATTTATCTTTTGAGCTCTATGTTTTCATACCTTTTTGTGAAAAAGCATTTTACTATTATGCTTTAGATCAGTCATTTAATGAGTAACTTCACAGATTTTTTAAATATGTGGCATAGGAAAGGTTTTTTACTAGTTATTTCACTGAGACTCTCCAGTTGTTATTTCCTTCATTTCAACTGACAAACAATCCTAAGCATACTTCTTTTGTAAAATTATTCTTTTTCTATACTTTGTGACCCCACAGGCATAAGATGGACCAATTTATATCCTGTTTCCTCAACATTGTGTTACTTTGATTTCTCAAGTCATATGTCTTGTGAATGATTTCTTTTTTTTTTTTCTTTTTTTTCTTCTTTTTTTTTTGCAAAGATTTGTTGAGATAGTTTATCTGTCATAAAACTCATTCATTTAGAAGGGCATCACAAAATCCCACCTCTAGCTGAGGAGCTTGGTAGTTGAAGGCTATTTTGGGGAGAGGGGAGAAGAGTCAGTTTTCTACAGGAACGTGGTCTCTGGTAAGCTGCCCATGCTGCAGTGGATGGCCCTATACCTGTGGGTACGTTGACAGCAGTGACTGAGCTCAGTGAGTTATGAAAAGGACATAAAATTGGGAGGGAGATGTAGCAGAGGAGGCTCTGGGAGAAGTTGGAGAGGGAATGGGGGTTCAATATGATCAAATTACATGGCATACATGAAATTCTGCAAGGTCCTTTTAAAAGAATTTCATACATATATAAGCATGTATTTTGATCAAATGTATTAGTTCAAAACCCTACTGAAAAATTGCACATACAATATCTCTCCATGTGTCCATAACTATACCTGAAGGCTATATAAGATACAGTGTCAGACAAGAGAAACAGCCCTTTGAGTTGTTGGCCAGGGTAGTCTAAGAGACTCCCAAAATTACACAGGTTATTGCTACAGTCCTTAATTGCTTCCCAGAACTTGAAGGTAAGACCCTAATGCTGAAGTTAGGACATACTTCAGAAATAGGACTTGGAGAATGGAGCTGAAACTGACCTGGAAGCTACCTCCCTGAAGGCTAGCTCTTGTAGTTTGGAGAACACTGTGCAAGCTGATACGGGAGAGCATCAATTGATGGTCCTACTCCGGGTTTAAGGCCTAATAACCACAACAATGATCAGCACAGCAAACTACATTGGGGAAGTAGTGGCACTTTCATATTGGGAGTAAACAACAGCTACCTAATTGATATTAAAGCCTGCTCAGTGGGAAGGAACTCATGTGTGGTACTGTAAATATAGCCAAATACACATGGCTGGGAAGGTCATAGATCTTAGGGAAAACCCTAAGGCTGCCACATCCCTAGACAAATGTAATTTCTTACAATATGCTAAATATGGGTCTTTATATTTATAAAGTTTGCCATTCACCAGCCATCAAAGAAGTTTCTTTTGCAACAGACAGATAATATTACAGAGTTCTACAACTCGTCACACACAGAGACTAAATGTCTGTGCTCAACCCTAAGTGACACATCTACCATGGGACCTCTATATTTTAGACTCACAGCACACAGTGGAACAAAAAGTAGAGAGAATACTAGTGCAACTCTCAGTGCTCATCAGTGAAGCTCCTTCATCCCTTGGGTGGGTGAAATTTAGTAAAGGAGTCCTGTTTAAGGATAAGGATTCATCAGACTCTTGATCCCTAGGCTTTGGCCATTTATAACTTTTTGTGTTCCTGGCCCTCTGCTACATGAAGGAGCTTCACTAATGAGAACTGAGAAATTCATTAGTGTCCTCTTCTTTATCCCTTTTCTGTGTTCCATGAGCCTTAAGTGTAGAGGTTGCATTGTAGATGTGTCACTTGGGCCTGGGCAATTCATAAACAATGTCTGTGTGTGACCAGTTGTGGTACTTGGTAGTAGTCTCCAACTGGTGCAAAATGAGCTTTTTTGATGGTGATGACTGGAATATTTGTCTGTAAATATAAGGATACATATTTTGCACTAAGAAATCACCTTAGTCAAGGGATATGACAGACAGTCGGGTTTTCTCTAAGACACATGACCACTCTAGCCATGTGTATTTGGTTATGTTTACATTACCACACTCGCATTGAGTGTGCTTTTAGTCCAATTAGGTACATATTCCAAAGGAAAATGTCTACTAAAATTTTTTGCTAATTTTAATGTTATCAACTTTTTGTTATCAAATGGCAAAACTTTAAATATCTCACAGAAGTCAGCTACAAGAAGTTACTTGGAAATGCATCCTCTCATTCTGTTGCTTTATTTTCCTTGCTGGGCATGGTGGTGCACACCTTTAATCCCAGCACTCAGGAGGCAGAGGCAGGCGGATCTCTGTGCGTTCAAGGCCAGCCTGGTCTACATAGTGAGTTCCAGGACAGCTGGAGCTATAGGGAGACCCTGTCTCAAAAAGCCAAAAAAAAAAAAAAAGGTTTTTAATGAAGCCATCCATTGTTTTTCTTTTGCTGCTTTTCCTGTTTTTCTTTTGCAGTGTGTTGCCTAAGAATCTATTGTCTAACTCACAGTTATTAGGTTCTTATTCGTGTTTTCTCCCCAAACTTACAGAGGCTTACTTCTTACATTTAGGTCTATGATCAATTTTGACTTCTGTGGGTTTTTGTTTTGTTGTTTATATTTGATTTTGATTTGTATATGATTTGAGGTGAGGTTCCAACTTCATTCATTTGCAGAGAGTCATTCATTCAGTTTCCCCAGCATCATTTGTTAAAATGACTATTTTTCACCATTTAATTTTCTTGGCATCCTTTTCAAAAATAAATTGACCATATGTCTGTAATTATGCCAGTACCACCCTATCTTGATTACTGTAGCTTTGCAGCAAGGATTGAAATCAGAGTAGGAGCCAAAGCTTACTATTCCTAGTCTTTCACGGTTTCTCTTCAAATTTAACTCAAATTGTCAATTTCTTCTAAAACGTGAGCAGAGATTTTGATAGGAATTACACTGAATCTTTGGACAACTTTAGAAAGTCTTGCCATGTCAACATTTTTCATAAACACAGGTATCTATAACTAAAATGATTTAGTAATGTAATTTACATAATTTATATTGCTTATTCTTAGAAATAATTGATTTTTGTTAATGATCGTGAGTATTGCAGACCTGTTGATCCTGTTTCTTAGTGCTGAATGATATTAAAATGTTCTTGATAGTTTCTATATAAGGGTTATGTAATCCACAAATAAAGGTTAATTTATTTACCACCTTCTGATTCTTCTATATTTTATTCTTTTTTCTTGCCTAATTTTATAATTTGGCATTTCCAGTATAATGTTAAATCAAAGTAGTAAGTTTGGACATTCTTATGAAAGAGATAAGAATGTCCAACCTTACTGCTTTCCCACTGATCTTAACTATTTTAGATTCTATTTTTATCAAATTGAGGAAGCTTGGCTTTATTACTAATTTGTTGAATACTTTTATAATAAAATATAGTCATCTTCAAATTATTTTGAGATGATTATTTTTTTTACTCTGTGATATGTTTAATGAGAGGATTTTTGAATGTTAAACCAACCTTGCATTCATGAAAAAGTCTTCTTTGTTCATAGTATATAATGATTTTAATATGTCTTTGCATTCAATATGCTAATATTTTGTTGATCAACCTTTAACTGTATGCTCACAGTCTTCTCAAACATTGTATCTGTCTATCATTCTAGGAAGATTGCATGATTCTTTCCATATTTCTACTATGTTCCTGACAATTTTGCCAGCTTGTGTGTATCAGAGCCCAAAGTTCCTGACCCTTGTAGCTTGAGATAACATGATTATATTTTTTTACTGCGACAAACCAAAAAAGATGTTATTCATTTTATAATAAAAGAATTCTTTGTTTTTATTTTATGACAATGTGCACACATCCTTTAAGAATAAAATGACTTGGGGCTGGAGAGATGGCTCAGCAGTTAAGATCATTGTTCTTGCAGAATGCCTGGGTTCAAATCCCAGCATCCACAAGGTAGCTAACCACTGTCTTTACAGTTCCAAGGGATCCAAAATCCCTCTTCTGTCCTCTGAGGGCAATACACAACATGGGTGCACTTACATACATGCAGGCATAACCCCCATACACATAAAACGAAGATAAAGAAATAAAAAAAGAATGAAATTACATGCTAAGGTTCAGTTACTCAAAGTGACATTCAGAATTTGGTGATCAGAAAACCTGAAAATATCTTAAGAGGCTTTGCTGAAGGGACTATTCACTTGGAGGTAGTTTATCTAACTGGATACCTGACACTATTATAATCATGTGGGTTCTTTGGTGCCATTGGACCTCATCTCTCCTTCTTGACAAAAGCCTCAGCCTCAGTTGAGAACAAAATAATTCAGGCAGTTGAAAATTAATTTTTTGCCTTGTCTAAAGGCCTACCTAAGAAAGACTCTCTAAAGTTGACAGAATACTAGTTGTGTTACTGTAAGGGATGTTTTGCAGATATAATTTAATTCTTTAATCAGTTGCCTAAATTTGAGAGATTATCTTTACCCAGTGTTAATCCAAGTCTGACTTATTCAGACAAGTTCTTAAAATTTGAAAAGGAAATGGAAAATGCATTTTGTTAAGGATGTGTAGTGTTCCATTTTAAGTACACAATATATTGTGTCTATTCATCAGTGGGCATTTAGGTTGTGTGTGTGTGTGTGTGTGTGTGTGTGTGTGTGTGTGTGTGTGTGTGATCCTGACTTCAGCATTTTGGATGTGTTCCCAGTAGTAGAACTGCTGGAACATAAAATAATTCTATGTTAAAGAAGCTCCATACTAGGATGGAGAGATGGCTCAGTGGTTAAGAACACAAGACCCGGGTTCAAATTCCAGCACCCATATGGCAGCTAACAATTCTCTGTAACTCCAGGTCCAGGGGATCCAACAGCCTCTTCTGTCCTCTGTGGGCATTGCACAACAAGGGTGCACTTACCTACGTGTAGGCAATACACACATTACACATAAAATAAAAATAATAAACAGGAGTTGGAGAGATGGCGCAGCAGTTAAGAACACTGGTTGTTCTTACATTCTTGCAGAAGACACAGGTTTGAACCCCAGTGCTCACATGGCAGCTATCAACTATCCGTAACTCCAGTTCCAGGGAATCTGACATCCTCTTCTGTCCTCCTTGGGCATTGCATGACACGGTGCACTTACCTACATGCAGGCAATACACACATACACATAAAATAAAAATAATAAATAAAATATGAAAAAAGGAATAAAATATTAAAAAAGAAGCTCCATGCTGTCTTCCATAATGGGTATTCCCTTTTCCATTCCTGTCAACATTTTGAGGGCCTGACAATTTATAAATTCACTAACACTAGGTGGTTTTTTTTGTGTGTATTGATATTCATCCTAGAAGGAAGAGTGATATCTCACTGTGGTTTTGATTTGCATTTCCATGATAATTAGGAAAGATAGACTTCTTTTTACATACGTATTGGCCATTTGCATGGATTCTTAAAAATTATGTCCATTCAAGTCCTTTCCATTCCTAATTTGTATGGTGAATATTTGTTTTGTTTTTGATAGTGAGTTATAGGATTTGCTGTATTTCATGTATTAATACCTCAACAAATATGTTTTGAAAGTATTTCTCTCATTCCATAGGTTTCTTTGGTGCTCTATTATTTTCTATGTTGTGCAATACATGTTTAGTTAGTTGCTCTGGATTTATTCTACCTTTGCTCTTGTGTAATAGGAACTCATTGTCAAGAACAATGTCATGATTTTGTTACTACATCTCCTTCTAGGAGTTTCATAGTTTTAGGTATAACATTTAATTTATTAATCTGCATTGAGTTGATTTTTGAGTGTCATATAAGGATTCAGTTTTATTATTTTTCAAATGAATATCAAGTTTTCTCAGTGCTGTGAGACAGTATGTATGCAGTTAAAGAACACTAAAATCAGTCATAAAAGGATAAATATTACATTATTACACTTTCATGAAGAGTATAAAATAGTCAAAATAAGAAATAGAGACTACAATGGGGTTTCCTAGAACTGCAGAGAGGGATGATGGGAAATTACTGTTCAGTGTGTATATAGAAAATTTAAGGTATGTAAAATTGAGATTTTCTCTCGAACATCATGTGTACAATTAATAGTGCCATGTTGTATGTTTGAAACTTTATTGTATGGGTAGATGGCATGCTGTGTTCCTACTACAAGTAAATACATATGCAAATAAATATATAAATAAATAGACAAGCCAAAAATAAACGAGATGCGATATAAGTGACCTGCAAATCTATAAGTTTTGTCCACTGAGAATGACTGACATATCAAATAGTAAAAAATTCATATATCAAACATAAGCTGAGGATGTAGCTTGTTTAGTAGAATGCTGGCCTAGTACACACAAAGCCATGGGTTTGATTCCTAATACTACATAAATCAAGCATGGTAGCAGATTCCTATAATCCATCACTCAGGACATAGAGTCAGGAGGATCAGAAGCTCAAGGATATGCTTGGCTATGGAGAGAGGCTGAGTCCAGTCTGGGCTAAATGAGACCTAGAGAAGAACGGGGGGAGAATGGGAGAGGGAGGGTGGCATGAAGGAATTAAAACAAAGCAAACAAACAAAAGAGCCTTTTAGACATTACTAATCAAATTTACTATAAATTTAAAAGACCATGAGAGATCATGCCATATCTGGTAGAATGTTTACTTTCAGAAAGACAAAAGATAAACAGGGGTATGTGTACAGCACATGGAGAGAGAAATCTTCTACATTATTGGTGGAGATACAAACTATAATAGTTATGCAATTGTGTAAACTATAGTTATGTCATTATGTAAAGCAGTATGGAGGATCCTGAGTGAAAAATTAAAGATCATTGCTCCCTTTGATCTAGCAATCCACTTCTGGGTCTATATCCAAAGAAAATGAACTTAGTATCTTGCAGAGACATCTGCATCCTCAAGTTCATTGCAATGCTGTTCCCAAGAGAGATGTGAAATCAGCCTCTGTGTTCATCAAGAGAAGAATGGGGCCTTTAATCCCAGTACTCAGGAGGCAGAGGAAGGCAGATCTCTGTGAGTTCAAGGCCAGCCAGGTCTATATAGCAAGTTCCAGGCCAGCTGGGGCTACATAGCAAGTGCCAGGCCAGCTGGGGCTACATAGCAAGTGCCAGGCCAGCTGAGGCTATAGGAAGGCCCTGTCTCAAAAAGACGAGAGAGAGAGAGAGAGAGAGAGAGAGAGAGAGAAAGAGAGAAGAATGTCTAATAAAAATGTGACAAATAGGTATGGATGAGCACAGAACACAAACACACACACATAATGGGATATATATATAATATGGAGAAATTTTAAATCCTAGCAAATACTGTCTTTTAGATTTTTTATTAATGTTTATGTGTATGAGTCTTTTGCCTGAAGGCATGTAAGTGCATCATATGTATGCAGTGCCCATGGAGGTTCAAAGAGTGAATCAGATCCCCTGGAACTGGAGATACAGATCGCTGTTAGCTGCCATGTGAATGCTGGGAAGCAAACCTGGGTCTTATGTAAGAGAAGCCATTGCTCTTAACCTCTGCATCATCTCTCCAGCCCCCCATGGAGACTATGTTGAAAATGTCCCATTGAAAATTGCTCAGTTAGAGCTTAAATACTCTCACTACAGAAAGTGGTAATGGATATGTTAATAACTTTGAAAATTATACATATATGAAAACTTGACATATACAATTTTTATTTGTCAAAAATCACAATTGTTGGGAAAATGAGATGGCTCAGCAGGTAAAGGTGCTTGTTTATGTGAGCCTGTCATCCTGAGTTTGAGCCAGGAGCTCACATAAAGGTTTCCATCTTTTAATATAACTAAATATATTATACAAAATTCTTTAATAATTAATTTAAATTAATTCTTTAATAATTAATTAAAATAAAATGATAAATCAACCCATGTGTATTGGAATAGCTGAACTAAATGACCATAATGCTCATGATTATATAAAGGGACTTGTATGCTTCTAGCAGGAATATAAAGTTTTATAAATATTTTAGTAAACATCTTAGCAATTTCTTTAGAAATTAAATGTGTACCTAGCATAGGATTATACACAAAACAAGTTTATGTCATGCAAATTCTTGAACTCAAATTATGGAATGTTAACTGTAATATCCAAGTTCCCAAAACATGAAATGTCTGCCAACAGAAGAATGAATTAAAATTGATAGGGGAGAAGAGAGAGAAGGGAGGGTGGAGTGAGAACAATCAGAATGCATTCTATATGTATATAAAAATGTCAAAGAAAAAATTTAATTAAAAGATGATAAATATGGTTCAACTGCACAATGAAACTCTACATAGTGATAATCAGTAACAAGCTGCAATCAATGTACAAAAAGGATCCTATGTCATAACCAAGTGGACTGATTCTTAGTTTAACAAAGATGCCTCAATCCCCGGACCCCGCCCAAAAAAAATCAAGGAAAAGATTCCATAACATAAACAGTCTAAAGAAGAGAAATCCCACAATTAAATCAGAATATAAGAATAACAAAATACAAGCCAAGAGTGGTGGCGCATGCCTTTAATCCCAGCACTTGGGAGGCAGAGGTAGGCAGATCTCCGTGAGTTCTAGGTAAGCCTGGTCTACATAGCAAGTTCCAGACCAGCAAGGGCTACAGGGAAACCCTGTATCAAAAAGACGAAGGAAAAAAAAAAGAATAACAAAATCCAACATCCAACATTCATTCACTGTAAAAAGGTAAAAGTTCTCTAAACTGTGGATAAATGTGGACTCCTAAATGCAAAATGTGGCAAAAATAAAATATCTATAGATGACATATCAGGAAGCTAAAACTTTCCCACTAAAATCAGGAACAAAACGACATTGATCCATCTGACTAGTGCTTTCCAATAACTGCTCTAAGTTCTAAGAAATACAATAAGCAAAAGAAATGAGGGGGAAGCAAACTGAGGGAATAAATATAATGTCATTTGATAACAGATGACACAATCATTGCTACAATTTGAGACCATCCTTTGAAAATTCATGCTTTGAAAACTTAATTCCAGTGAGGCAGTGTTGGGAGATAGTGACTGCTCACTATCTGTGGGGCTGGGGAAATTACCATGAAGGCAGGCTGGAATAAAGCAATGTTGGGGTTACTTATCTTTTCACTTTCCACCATATATTCAAAACTAAAAATCACATAACTACTTTAGTAAACACTGTAGCAATTTTTGAATCATGAGTCAAAATAAATCTTTTCCCTTTACAAATTACCTGCTCTTGAGTATTTTACTATAATTGCAGATAGAAGATTAAAACAATAATCACTACAAAAAATGTATCAACCCAAAGCTCTAATTAGTAGTTGATTATAAGGGGTTTAGACAATACAAGACTATTATATAAAGACCAATTACCTTCCTGTAAACTAGAAATGGACAAGTGGAATTTGTAACATTATTTATATTATCACCTCTCAAAATAAAATATTCTGTTATAGATCTAAAGAAATATATAGCAGATAGATTTAAGAATAACAACCCAGTTCTGGTTAAATAAATAAAACAGCTAAACAAATTATGAGATAGCCTATGGTTGTGGGTAAGAATATCAAGTTGATAGTTTTTCCCAACTTGATATGCAGATGAAATACAGTCTCTATTAGTATCCCAGGAAGTTGTTTTTGTGGCTAGCAAAAACCTGATTCTAAACATTATTGCAAAGTAAAAGATTCAAAATAGGCCATTTAATGTTGAAGTGGAAGACAATCATCAAATGATATCAGGTTTATTACAAACCGACAATGATCAAGACAGTGTGGTATTGGTGAAAGGACAGCTAGGTAGATCAAAAGAATATAACTGAGAATCAGAAATATACACTCATTAATATCACCAACTGATCTTTGACCAAAGAGCAAATATAGCACAGTGGAGAAAAGAGTCATTTCAAAACCTTGTGCTGGAACAACTGTATACCACATACAACACGTAACCTATACACAGAACTTACACTTTGCACAAAACTGAATCATTTGGACCAGAGACTTAAAAGTAAACCCCTAGAAAATCCAACTGAAAAAATATAGATGACTTGAATTGAGCCATGAGTCAGTTCCTGAAGAAACAATTGTTAAAACTGAAATTTATTGGTAGGGATGATGGCACATGCCTTTGATCCTAGCACTTGGGAGGCAGAGGCAGGCAGATCTCTGTGAGTTCAAGGCCAGCCTGGTCTACACAATGAGCTCCAGGCCAGCCGGAGCTACAGGGAGACCCTGCCTCAAAAACAAACAAACACCCCTCCCAAAAAAACCTGAACTTTAGCTCTTGGGGTAAGTCTATAGCGCAGCTCTCCGCGCCGCCGGGACTCCCTACTCCCTAACCCTTCCATCCCCTCCCCCGCCGTTCTATACTCCTAGTTTGGGCCCTGCGCCATTCCTAGTCTCGGGGACCCAGACAGCTGGGGAACCAATA
>NW_008330777.1:6037294-6059695 GCF_000622305.1 Nannospalax galili
GCTCAGAAGGTGGGCGACTGTGACCAGTGATAGTCATGTATATAGAGATTAGAAATGCATGTGAAAACGTCTCAATGTCAATTGCTTTGGAATGAATTCTTCTGTATGAAAAAAAAATAAAAAAATAAAGATTAAAAAACAATAATTAGTAGAAAAAAAAAAACCCTGAACTTTATTAAAACTTACAGCTCTGCTCTGAAAAAAAAAAACCTGAACTTTATTAAAACTTACAGCTCTGCTCTGCAATACATACTTCCCAAAAAATTAAATGGTACACCATCGACTTTAGTGGAATATTTGCAGAAGACATGTAAAATAAAGAATTATTGTCCAATATCTATATATATATATAAAGAAATAATCTGAATAGTAATAAAATAATTAAATTTAAGTGACCCAAAATTTTGACACCTCATGAAAAATGTGTTAAATAAGTATATAAAATGCAAATTGTCATTAGAGAACTTGAATTTCAAGCAGTAATGAAAAGCACAATCTACTTATCCAAAGGGACAAAATGCAGACCAAATATTATTAATGGCTGGTGAGAAGGAGAAAGCAAGAGCTCTCACTCACTGATCCAAACGAAAGAAATGGAATGTCCATTTAGAAGGACATGGTATGGGACTAGAGAGTTGGCTCAGCGGTTAAGAACACTGGCTGCTCTTACAGGGGACTTGGGTTCAGTTCCCACTACCCACATGGCAGCTAGCAACCATCTGTAACTTAAGTTCTAGGGGATCTGATGCTGTCTTCTGACCTCTGTGGGCATTCCACAACATGAGTGCACTTACATACATGCAGGCAATACACTTATATACAGAAAAAGATAAAATAAATAAAATATAAAAAATAAAATAAAAAAGAGAGACGTGGTATGAAAGGTGGTTTTCCTATGAAGCTAAATATTTTATCACATGATTTAGCAAGCAACTTCATCCCTTTGTTTTTATAGAAATAATTGAAAGACTATACTCATTTGAAAACCCACAAAGAAACATTTAGAGCAGCTTCTTCATTAATAACATACCTGGGAACAATCTACCTCAGTGGGAAAATGGAAATAAAAGCAATTCATTAGTGTATCAAGGCAGTGAAATACTATTAAGCACTGAGAATAAATAATCTACCATGCATTGAAGGGATGGGGTAAACTTAATGCATGTTACTAACTGAAAGAAACCAATCTATAAAGGTTTTATATTACATGATTGAAACTTGATGACCTTCTATAAAAGGCAAAACTGGAGACAGCAAACATTTTGTTAGTTGTGCCTGGTTAACAGGGAAGGATAAGTAGAGAGAGCACAGAAGATATTGGGGGAAGTAAAAGTATTTAGTATGATACTGCAATACATGGATACATGTCATCATAACTTGTCCCAATCCATACCATGTACAGAATCAAGAACGCACCATAGAGAGCATGGAGTGTGGGAGATAAGAAAGTGTCAGTGTAGGTTAATCAAGTCAACTTGTAGCAGTGGCAAGTGTTGACCATGGTTCAAGCTATGTGCATTCCAGGCAGAGAGGAGGCAGAAAGTCTTTGTATTTTCTGCTTAATGTTCTTGTGAATGCAAAATAACTGTAAAGATGAAGACTATTTTTAAAGTAATTAATAACTTGTGCTCCAAAGAAGGTGGTAGATTATCAAAATAATCACGATGTAAAAATTAGACCATTCATGCTATTTTCTTGGTCCATGAATCAATTTGTTTAAAATTTTAGAAAAAAATTGTAAAAATCAGTATTGATTGATAGACACAAGATCATTATTTGCCTGTGGATGTGGAAAAATTATAAAGAAACAGAGAACTAATTGCAAACTAGTCTCTGGAGAAAATGACTAGAGTCGATAAATGGCTTCATTATCTTTATCGTGGTAACAATTTTACATATATACCAACACATTAAATTTATTGATTTAAATGCATAGAGTTTATGATGTAGCCAATGTATATGAAAATGTTTAAATAAAAACAAATAAAGGCAGATCAATATTATTAATTAATTTTAACATGACAGACAAGAGATGGAAGTTACATTTGGTTCTATGGAGACTGAATAGTAATCTCATGTCACGAATGGAACCAAATTGGTAATAGAGAACTGCTGTGTGTTGTGAATGTTCATTTCACGTGAAATTTGTTTCTCTAGGAGAAAACTGGACCTTCTGCTTCACACTATCCTTGGAGTTAGGGTGGTAGAGAGGACGTGGTCCCTGTGCACAAAAGCACTTACAGGATTTTCAGGCAATGGCACACTTCTTTCATTCTCCATCACAACCACATTGTCACCTCAAAAGAAACAATATTCTGGGCTCCTAAAATGTTAGAATAAATCCATTTAAATTAATATAGTCATACCCATTATTTTCAAAATACAGAAGTAAACATCTCTTAGCTCACTGTACAGTGGCAGAGATGAGATAGAGACCCAACCTCCTGGCCCTGTGCCCAGGGTTTCTCCAACATCATTTCATCATTTCCTTCTAACTGAACACTATACCCTGCATACAGTTAGTACAGTTAGCAATCAGCATATATGTGTTGATGTTACAAACTGATAAAAATGCAGACAGTATCCTGCTTAGAGAATTGGTAGATAAATGTGTCACAAGAATAAGACATAATGGGAAATCCTGAATGTTCTTGGTCATTCTGCTTTACTTCTCTGAGATTAGACATACTTATTTACAACTGCTGTAATAGAAACAAACAATGAAGAGGCAATGGTCTACATAATAACAAAACAAAGTAATGAGCATTAGAGTCAAAATCTGGAATGAATGTTAAAATGTCAATTTATGAATTAGTGCTATTAGTAGACTTAAATCAGTCTGATGAAAAATCAGTGGGAGACCTTTGAGAAAAGCCATGCTATTTATAGTAAAGGCTCTGAACGTTGATGCTCTTTTATCTTAGGTAACACAATTACTACTGCAGAAGAAGCACTTTGTAGGATCTATGGCTCTTGGCAGGAAAAGGGAATTGATTCCAAGCCAAGGAAATGACAGCACAGTAGAGCTGCTACCGAGTTGGGGGAAGAATATAAAAACAAAAAGAATGGGGAGTAACAGATGCATATGGGCAGTGAGGAATAGTGCACTCAACTCAGATTAATTACAAACTCAGTACATGTGCCATGGACAAACTCTGCAGGAGACCAAGATGAGGGCATTTAGGAAGGCTGTAAGGAACTAAGTTAAGCACAGAAGGCAAATTAAAAGTATGTCTCTATATTCACTTCAGCAAAGACAAAGGGCTTGCAGAGAGAGACAGAGTAGACATGAGAAGTTTCATAAGCAGAAAGAAGAAATAACAGCCCCTGGCATGTAGAGGCACAGAGGAGTCAGTCTCTTTTAAAGGTTGACCAGGCTTCAGTGGATGGACCCACACTGAAGGGCATTTAGAGACAAATTTGACACTATAGGCATATGTGTGTGTGTGTCTGTCTGTCTGTCTGTCTGTGTGTCTGTGTATAAAGAGTACATAAAATTGAGTAGAAGGCAGTGGGGTTGAAGATAGGGGAGAGGATCTAAATACAAACAAAATATATCTTATGAAATTTGCAAAAACTGAATAAAAATCCAACTATTAAAAGATTGATACTTAAAAAAATCCTTTACCTGAGCCAGTGAAATAGTTTGGTCATTAAAGGCACGTGCTGCTCATTTCCATTCCCAGAACCCACATGGTGGAAGGACAGACCGAATCCTACAGGTTGTTCTCTCATATCACATGTGTCAGAACACATATACACATAAATAAATATACTAAAAAATAAAATAAAATCTTTTATTCTTCATTCTTGTCACCATGAAATTTTATTTTTTATTATTTATTTATTTATAGTGCCGGACTGCACTCAGAGGGCCTTATGTATGCTAGGCCAACTCTTTCCTCAGCCTTTTTTTCCTTAATTTTGAGACATAGACTTGCTGTCTTACCCTGGATAGGCTTGAATTTGTGCTCCCCCTGCCTCAGTCTCCTGAGTCACTGAAATTACAGACATGTGCCACCACACACTACTGATTTTCATTTTTATTAGGTCATTTTGTTAGATGTCTCATAGTACAAAGATAATACTGATGGTTTATTAAGAAAACTAATGCTTGAAAATACTAATTAGAATATTAGACAAAGGGCTAGAGAGATGGCTCAGTAGTTAAGAACACTTGCTATTCTTCAAGAGGTCCTAAATTGAATTCCTAGCACCCATTCACACCTGCCTGTAACTCTAGCTCCAGGAGATCTGACACTCTCTTCTGTAATCCACAGGCACCCACATACTTATGACATATATTCACTCACACATGTGTAAAAAAGTAAAAATAAAAACAAATCTTTAAAAATATTAAATAACACAGCTGGGCATGGTGGTGCATGCCTTTAATCCTGCAGAGGCAGGTGGATCTGTGAGTCAAGGCCCACTTGGTCTACATAGTGAGTTCCAGGCCAGCTAGGGGTACAGGGAGATCTTGTCTCCAAAAAAGACCAATACATATATGCATACACACACATAATATATCTATATGATAAATATAAGATAAAGAGATTAGTTTCTAATAGAATCACATACTTCTTCTCAAGGGTTTATACTCTGAATTCACACCTACAGAACACAGTCCATACTAATGAGTACAGAGAAACTAAACCACCAAGACAAGCTGAGTTAAAACACATATCAAACAACCCACGCACCTCAATCATGTGAGACTACCATTCAGAATGTGACACCTGTCTTGTGATTTCAATAAGACTGTGTTCTTCTGCAGCAGATACATAGCAATGTGTTCTAAAGGTTCAAGAACAAATGAATATGCAAAACCATATAAATTAAGAGTCAAAGTTAAAAAAAAATAGACAAAGCTTCTTAGCAGAGGTCAGTTAATATAAATCCACACATTACACACTTCAGTCAATCATGATGATAGCACATACTGTTTATTATACAGGATGATTTGTGTTCTGAGTGGTGATTCAACATCATTGAAACAACAGAAAATTATTTCTGTATACTTAGTAAGAAAGAAAGGAAAGTGAAAGTATATTATAGAAAAAAATCCATAAAAAGTAACTAAAGTAAATAAAATTGCCTTGCATATAAAATTTACCTGGGAAATTTATTAAAGAGAAATACCTAATTGGTCAAGACACATTTTCTAGAACTCCCACAGTGAACTCAGTGGAAAAAAATAAATAAATATGGATTTGCCAAAAATCTCTGTTTGGAAATAAGAGAACCTAACTAAAATAACTAAAGAATTTTTCCATTCGTGTATCTGAAAATTCTAGAGTTAAATGTTATATATGAAAATAAAAGTATAAAGAATTGAGGCAGTGTTTCATGAATGAGAAACTTTACAGTTCGAATAGTCTGACCAAGAATGGATCTGATCTCATTCTAAGGTGTTCTGATGTCTATCAGAACTGTTCTCTAAGAACAATCTATCCTCTATGACAAAAGGCTCCTTTCATGTGGATTTAACATCACATAAAACATGGCCTGAGCAATCTGATCACAGTTTTACAAAGGAAGAAGTTGGTTTTTTGCCCTAATGATGCAGAAGAGCAAACAAAAGCACAGATGGATGTCGTTATCCTATGCCCCCATGATGCTTTCAACATTTTGGGGGGAGTTGTTTTCAATGTCATTGCTGTCTCATCTCAGGAACACATACATCATTCTGAATCAGAGAGTCACAAATAGGAAAGACAGTATTAAGATTAAAGTTATGCCATCATCTTATAAGAAATTATTATATCATAATTCTGAATCATTGTAAGACTGATAACATTGTTTTTTTCTAGAAATAGTATATAGTTCTAAATGTCTGCAAAACATACAATTACCTTGGTTTATCAGGTCATATAAAATTTCAGTTTATAAAGGTTTGTTACAAAGAATTCTTCACATTAAAGTCATTCCTACCAAGAACATCTAATAATTTATTGCTAAATTTCTTAACTTTCTTTTGAGGTCTTTAAACTTTTTATTTTGAAATCATTTTAGAGCAACAAAGTTTTGGGAGACATACAGAATGTTCACACCTATACTTTTTAAGTTTAGATCCCAGGGGCTGAAGAGATAGCTCAGCAGTTAAGACCACTGGCTGCTCTTGCAGACAACCTGGGTTCAGTTCCCAGCACCTAAATGGCAATTAATGACTGTCCATAATTCCAGTTCCAGGAGATCCAATGCATTCTTATAGCCTCTGCACATATACATTAACATGGTGCACTTACATACATGCAGGCAAAACACTCATACACATAAAATTAAATTTTTAAAAATTTACTCATTGTGGTGGTTTAAATGAGAACATCCCCCATAGGCTCCAAGTATTTGTACATTTTGTACCCACTTGGTGACTCTGTTTTGGGAGGTCTTAGAAGGTGTGGCCATGCTAGAGGAAGCATGTCACTGGGGGTGGGCTTAGAGAGTCCTTAAGCCTTACAGGATCTCCAGAGTCTCTCTCTCTCTCTCTCTCTCTCTCTCTCTCTCTCTCTCTCTCTCTCTCTCTCTCTCTCTCTCTCTGTCTCTCTCTCTCTCCCCCTTCCTGTACCTGCTTGAAAATGTAGAGCTTAGCTTCTGTTTCTACTCCAGCCACCTCTGCTGCCATGCCTCCCTGTCATGAAGGAGTCTTTCTTACCCTTTGGAACCCTAAGCTAAATAAACTCTTCCCTTTATAAGTTCCCTTGGTCATGGTGTGTCTATCACAGCAATACAACAGTAACTAATACACCCATAATGCCATTTTTAAATCCAAGAAAGTGACATTGGTTTGATACTATTAATTAAACTACAAACTGTATTTTAATTGCACCAGCTTTTTTTTCTTCTAAAGACTTCTGTTTCTTTCCCAAGATTTGAAGCTGCCATATTACATTTAATTGTTCTCTGTCTCTTCCTATTTGAGGCAACTCCATATTCTTTGTCACTTCAACCTTGACACTTATCATGAGTAAAATTGTAGTCATTTCATAGGTGCATCTTGATTTAAGTTTGTATGATGTTTCTCTATTATTATAAGGAAATTGCACACTTTGACAAGAATAAGCAAAAGTTATGACTTATTCTCAGAGCATAATAATGACAATGTAATATGAATGCCTTTTAATTTTATTTATTTTGATTTTATGTGTGAGTATTCTGCCTCACACATATGTCAATACACCACTGACATTGTGCAATGCCTGTGGAGGTCAGAAGATGGTGTCAGGTCCCCTGGAACTGTTCTTAGCCAACATGTGGGTCCTGGGAATAGAACCCAGGTCTGCTGCAAGAGCAGTCAGTGCTTTTAACTGCTGAGCCACCTCTCCAGGCCCAGCAAAATGAGTGATCATGACATTGACAGTTATTTAGAGTTCATCTCCCAGGTTTTGTAAAGTAAAGCTAACATTTTTCTCTTTGTAACTGATAAATAATATAGAAGATACTCTGAGACCATGCCAATATCATTTTCCTTCTCAATCTTTCACCTAATGGTGAAACATCTATTGGTGGATATTGCTTAGAGCAGTTACTCTTTGGCGTTAGTCTGATATCGTTTCTTTTGCATTAGCTGCATTCCCAGAAAGGCATTGCACAGAAGTAACGACCACAAAAAGCTCTACATTTATGTCTCACAAAATCCTGACCAAAGAACATCTTTCAGCAATTGCAACAAAACACCTGCTGTTACCAATTGGCTCATTGCTTCAGTCGCGTATTTCTGAATTGATGATCATAAATAAGGGAAGGGCATTGTCATAAACTAACTGTGAATTTGGTTCCTGTACAAATCTAGATTCATAGCATGGCTATTATCACCAATGAACTGAGAATGGCAAAGAAGAGATTTCCTCGAAGGGAAATTGTTACCAGAAGAGGGAGCAAACATGGCACAGGCCAAATCCAGGGGCATCACTATAGTACAATACAACCCACTACTCCTGAGTACGCATTAACATGGGAGGTCTCCTCTGAGGAGACCTAAGGAGGAGACCCAAGTTTCTGCAAAACAACTGTAAACCTCATGAATTTTATTACAATATAAGTATTCTAATCACATGAAAACCTTAATTCTTTATGACCTATATCTGTTTCTGTTTAATGTTACTGTAATTTAAGATTTCTGTGGTTCCAAGGAGAAACAGTATATAATATTTTTTATAATCAAAGTAGAATACTTGGTAAAATATATCACATATAGATGAATATTCAAGAGGTTATTACTATTACCAATATATTAAAATTTGTGCATATTTATGAATTTCTTGTCATATACAAGTCACTTCTAGGTTATAGGGAACTCAAAGATAAATAAAACATCTATCTAATTTTTAGGATCACAGGCAATAATGGAGTTTATCAAATATCTGCAAAATCTAACCCCAAGCAGAATGTAGTAAGAGCATATAATAGATGCATAGGCATTATGTTTATGGCACATGTTTATGTGATTTAAATATTAATCCCCTACTTAGTCTTCTCTTCTTTGGGAAATATAAGCAAAAGACTTCACTTTAATCTGACTTTTCTTAAAAGATTAGCTCCCATATACACTTTAGATTTTAAACATAAATCTGATGTTGTATTAACTAGCAACTGAATAAATAGAGCAAAGAACAATTGACTTCATGGTTATTAATGTCTTAAATAAAAGGACAACAAGCACTACAATTTCCTAGATGGCAAAACTATGGTCCCTTTATGCAAAACAAAAGACCTCTGCATTTTCCCAGTGAAAAATGACAGAGTTTTTCAATTCTTTTCCACAAAAGGCTTTGTAGCTTAGAAATAGCTTTTGAATTAAATGACCAGATTGTTGCTAAGCAACACTATAAAACAATTTTTAAATATGGAGATATGCCTACAGTATGAGCATGCAAACTTGATGGCAGCATGTCTAACATTTCAGAGACATGGTCCATAGTTTAACAAAACAAACATTTTTATATTTTCTTTAAATGATTCTGTAAATTTGTAAATTTCAATTAAGAAAAATGAATGACAGTATGAATGAGTAAATCTCAATCATAATTGGATTAGTATTATTTAAATTTCAGTTGTGCCTTATCTGTGTTAGCATGCCAATATAAAATGTTTTTTCTATTCTTGGTTTATTTTTTTTGTTTCTGATGATTACTCTTGTAGCCTTCTAAGAAGAGAACCAACCATTCAGATGTGCTGAATCAATGAACTTGCTCTGGAAATAGGGCATTTTACAGATAATGGTTCTGGAAAAATACAACTAGAAAGTAGCACTAAGAAATTGCTTTGTATGGGGCTGGAGAGATGGCTCAACAGTTAAGATCACTGGATGCTCTTGCAGAGGACCTGGGTTCGATTCCTAACACCCACATGGCAGCTTGCATGGCTGTCCAAAAGTCCAGTTCCAGGGGAATCCGATGCCCTCTTCTGATCTCTTCTGGTATTACATGACACAGGTGCACTTGCATACATACAGACAATATACTCATACATATAAAATAAAAACAATAAATATATATTAAAAAATTACTACATAGTATAATTTTATTATAAAGGATCTAAACCAAATTTAAGTAATTTATTTCATAATGATTGCCATTTCTCCCTATAACACTAATGAAAAAAATGTACTTGGCTTTTCTTAAACCAAAGGACTTAGAAAAACTCCTCCCCACCCACTCTTCATAAGTCAACAACAGTAAGTCAAGTCCTGTGCAGTAAGAGAAAGACTTTCAAGTTTTTTGTGTCTGAACTTTCAGCTCTATCTCCTCAGAGGAAACCTTGTTGTAGCTGTCACTGTAAGGAGTTGAGTCTATAACACCATCAACCTCAAAACACACCATGAATCCTAACTCGGGGTTGTCAAACAGCTATTGTGTGGGAACTATTTCTACTTTATACACTTAAGAGCACTTCCCACACAAAACATATATAGGCAAGACAAAATAAGAATTTATCTTGGAAAAGAAAATGTCTCTCTCAGATCACAGAATTGGAAATTTAGTCCTATCATAAGCAATTTCGAAAAAGACAGGAAGCCATCCTGAAAATATCTATCTAACTCTTTGACATAATTCACACGACTTTCTTGTTCTGGATTATTTTTGTCTGAAGAATTTATTGGGCCACCATTTTAAGGAGCTTTTAGAAAGACCAGTAGGCTGCCTGAATGTAGTACTCAGTAGCCATGCCTGCAGCAAAAATGGTTTGTCCTTCCAGCATTTTGAGATGTGGCTCTTTGACTTTTCAAGTCACATAAAACTAATTGGAGTTCCACCTAGTTTTGTAGTTCTCTAATTACATTAGATTCAACCAGTAATGTGACTACCAGTTTATAGGATAGATTTTACAAAATGCAAACCAACCGAAGTAGTGTTTAGCAGCTAATAATAAAAAATTATTTGAAAAGACCTGAGGAAAAAAGTTAAAAACCAGTAAACCACATGTATATTATTTGAAAAGGCAAGAACAACAAACTTGAGCAATGCGGCTTGTCTTGTTCATGCTTCCCTAACACTGAACATTCTTTTGTTTCTGATTCCAGACCCAAATATTTTCTCACTCAGAAGGCAACATCATGTAACCAAGATTGTTTTATAGCACTTTGCCATCAAGGTCACATTCAAAATAAACAGTTTATCAGGTTATTAAGGGAGTTGTTGCACCTTCTTACGTGCTTGCCATTAGCTGTTCAGTATATCCACCAAGCCATGTACATGAGAAAAGAAGAAACATTTTTAAGGATTTTAGTATATATGACTAATTAGGAGGTAGACATTTATTTTTAATTTTTACTTTTTATTAATTCTTTTTTTTTATACTTTTGAGACAAGGTCTCCCCGTAGCCCCAGCTGGCCTGGAACTTGCTATGCAGACCAGGCTAGCCTCAAACTCACAGAGATCTGCCTGCTTCTGCTATTGGAGTGCTGGGATTAAAGGGGTATGCCACCACACCTGACTATTTTTTATTAATTCTTTAAGAATTTCAAGCAATATATTTTGATCTTATTCATCCTTCCCCCATCCCCCAAGGACCACTTCCCCTTGTATTTCAAATTACAGAGAAGTACATTTAATACTATCTCAGGGTATATTGTTTGAAAAGTGTTTAGTTTTTATTGCCTTCATAAGGTAAAATTTTGTTTGGCTTCACTCTACTGTGACTCTTTGAAATATTTTCAAATACAATGTGTTCGTAGACAACTGCAACAGAAAAGTTATATGTGTTTCATTTTGTAAAACATAAAATCTTCCCAGTGACACTGTCCTTGAGCTTGATAGTATGAAAAATGATATATGTTCCTACTTGGACATCTTTCCTGAAGATGGGAATAAGCTTTAGTATGACTCTATTATATCCATTCAGGGAAGCGAATGGCATTTCTTCAGGAGAGTTTCAATCTAATATGGAACAACATTTCAACATGAACTCTAGAAAGTGTAAAAAGCAAATAAATATATAGCAAAAAGTATAAGGGTTATACTCAACAGTGTGTAACAGACACACACATACACAGGAAGACTCATGAAGAAAGACACACAGACATACTGGATAGTGGTTTCCTACAAAATAATTTGGTCAGTGCAAATATAAAAGTAATAACTTGAAACATGAAAATGTCTTTGCCAGGTCTGCCCTGGGGCCTTGGGAGGGGCCTCACAAAATCCCAGGTAAGGGATGGGTATGGTGCAATTAGGGGAAGCTCACCATGTGGAGGCAGGATCCCAGTCCTCTCAGGCAGTGCCCTGCATTCTCAGCCTCTATACCAGAGGGAGGACAGAACCCAGCACTCTCTGACAGTCTGCTGAGATCACAGCCACTACACTGAAGGAGGATGGAGGTCAGAACCCACCCTCTCAGGCTGTCTGTTAGGATCTCAGCCTTAGCATACCAAAGCCAGATCTTCCCGGGCCTTGGGAGAGACCTCAGGAAATCCCAGGTAGGGAGATGGGTATGGTGCAATTAGGCAAAGCTTACTACCCTGGAGGCAGGATCCTGTTCTCAGGCAGTCAGTCCCCTGCATTCTCAGCCCCAATCCCAGAGGGAGGCCCTAACCCTGCACTCTCTGGCGACCTTCTGCTGAGATCACAGCCACTAACTAGATGGATGGATGGAGGTCGGAGCCCACAATAAGTGTTGAAGGCAATTTCATCACAGAATTGTTGATTTTATGTCTTCTCACACTAGAACTTAGAAGACATTATAGAACTAGTCTAAAGGCTAGAGAGATGGCTCAGTGGTTAAGAGCACTGGCTGCTCTTGCAGTCAACCGGACTTGATTGCCAGCACCCACATGGTGGTTAACAATAGTCTGAAACTCCAGTTCCAGAGGATTTGACAGGAATCTATTCTGCTTGATTTCTTTAAGGATGGGAGCAGTACCTGTGCTTTCATTGTTTGATCACCATCATCTATCTGGTAGAGAGAGAGAGAGAGAGAGAGAGAGAGAGAGAGAGAGAGAGAGAGGAGATACACAATAAAATAAGATTTGGAAGTGTCTAGTCTGAAAAAGTACAAAATAATTTTGTTATGTATTTTGATACTTTATAGCACCATATTCATATTTATTTGTACTAAAGAGTTAATGAATGTAACATAACATCATATTCAAACCACATCCAATTACTTTTAGAAATCTCAGTAAAATACCTTTGGAACTAAAAGTGAACATCTTCTAGTGGAAATACCAGATTAAATTGTTATAATATACTAGAAGCTCTAAAAGCTAAAACATATCAGTTATCTTTTTGCTAGCAATTTTAATTTAAATATCTATGTGTCAAATAAGAATTTGAGAAGATAATGTGTTCTGTTGAATTGTACAGTCATTCTTACATTTGAAACAATCGTAAGACACTAGAAGGATGGCTTTTCAGTTGAGAGCACTGGCTCCTCTTGCAGAAGACTTGGTTTCAGTTCCCAGGACCCACATGGCCACTAACGACCATCTATAACTCCAGTTCCAGGGGATCGGACACCGTCTTCTAACTTCCGAAGCCCTTGAAGATATTTTAAGAGATATTAATGTTTTCATCAGTATATTTTTACAAAGGTACATAGTGTGCAAATATTTTTGTAATTAAAAGACAAACAAATAGGTAGGCCTACAGACGGATCAAAAGGCATGATCAAAGACCACATGGGTAGGATTTTAGTTTGAAGGAAGATTCTAGAATACAGAACTTCCCAAAGCAAAAAAGCCAAAGACTTCACGCCTGATCAGACTGTGGTCCAGGCAAAGAGTATGCAGAGCAGTGTCCAGTTGGCTCCTCTGCTGAAAGTGACAGGAAACAACAAAACAACAACAATGCTTTCTCCCCTCCAGAAGCTTTAGAGGCTATTTGTCAGGACACCTGAATTCAAATCCTCATTCTATACTCTCTGATCTCTCTGTCTCTGCCAGGAGTATTTCTAAACAAGCAGAAGTTTATCTCAGAATTAAATAAGGAAGGGGCTAGGCATTGATGTAAACTCAATTCATTCTGTTTTCTCTTAATAGTTTTTTATGACCTTTATCTCATGTCCTTGAAATATATAACAATGTAGATAAAAAAAATCCGTATAATTTTCTATTAAGAGACTTAAGTAAGAAGTACATAGGATTTTCAACTATGATCATGGAGTTTTGACATATTAAAAAGTAGTTCTTTATAGAAGGCCTTATTTATCATAGATTTGAGCCTTTTAAAACTAACGGAAATATTTGAAATTTCTAAATTTTCTAAGGAAAATGTTGCTGTCACTAGGTAAAGAAGCTATTGATATTCCTGGTCCAGCTCATGCAAGCCATTGGAGAGAAGAGTAAAAAGATATTCGCAGCCAGGCGTGGTGGTTCAGGCCTTTAATCCCAGCACTCAGGAGGCAGAGGCAGGTGGATCTCTGTGAGTTCAAGGCCAACCTGGTCTATATAGTTCCAGGTCAGCTGGGGCTACAGGGAAACCCTGTCTCAAAAAGACCAGAAAAAAAAAGATATTCTCAGGAGATCTACCCACTGACTGGACAAAACACAGTTTTATGTCAAGTACTGCTTCTAAAAATTGTGAAATTTTGCTTTTATTTCATTCACTAAGATAAAAAATGTTGATTATGAGCATGCTATATACCAGATCTGTCATAGAAGCAAAAGATAGGCACAGCAACAAGATATACCTGCTCACTCCTACAAGCTTACATTCAAACACAGGAAACCCCAGAAAACAAGCAATTAAGAAATAAACTAGTTAGTGTAATCAGCTGTATGACCAAAAGAAGGATGTGATAGGAGTGGCCAGATGAGGACACAGGATGCTTAGAGAATGCACTTTGTGTGTGTGTGTGTGTGTGTGTGTGTGTGTGTGTGTGTGTGTGTGTGTGATAGAAGGGACTGCATTCTTAAGCAGTGCATTTAAGTCCAACTTGGGGGAAAGAAGGGACTAGTATTTTAAGATTCCAGGAAAGTTGTACAAGAGTTCAGTGCAAGTGCATGAGATGGAAACAATTTTATTCCTGGAAGAGTAGAAGACCTGTTTTATTGGACCCGGAGAATATCAAAAAACAGTAGTTAGAAGTGGAGGTAGAGTAGACAGGCATTAGATGAGGAAGAATTAGAAGTCCTGAAACAGTGTGAATTTACTGTAAATTCAGTATGTAGCTGCTATCAGAGGGTTGTAGGTAATGGCAGTGTGATAACCACCATTTAAAAACTGAACTTGGTACATAGGACTTTAAATCACAGGACAGAAATAACAACAGTAAATTTGTACTTGTTAACATTAAGCAGCCTAGCTTTTGGAAGAACAAATGAGATAATTCAACCGTCATATTACATGTAAAAAAATTAAAGAACTATGAACTAAAGTAGACTTCTGAGTTTTCAGCAAGTCATGATATATGAAAGACTTTACATCTCAGAAGTTAAATGAAATACTACCTGGCTCCTTACTCCTGTCTGGATAGATGAGCAACAAATAATTTCCTTTGTTAAAAATTTCCTTGGACATGACTCTATATTAAACTTCATTTACCCAGAGCTCAAGGACCATTGAAGAGGAGGGGGGTAGAAATATTGTAAAATCAAGGGGAGGAGGTGCATGGCCATATGTAAACAGAGTCTTACAGGCTCCTGGGACCTTGCTCATATGAACCTACAGCAATGGTGCCAGCATGCAGAAGACCCATGAAAACTCAAACGGACAAAAATCAAGCATAGAACTGGGGAAATAGGCAGCTAGCCCCAACCTTGGACTTAAATGCACTGCTTAAAAATGACTAGTAATAATCAAATATATACAGATTAGAAATACATGTGCATCTTAGTGTCAATTGCATTGAAAATGAATTTTTTCTGTATAAAACTGCATATTTTAATAGTGAAATGGAGATCTTTTTTAAAGTTTAAAACCTCATTTAATTTTATGTCTTATAGGGGTTATACAGAGTACAATATTGTATTAATTCAACTGTAAACCTAAAATTTTACAGCCAATTTTGAAGGAGATGAATCTTAGCTCTGGAAATTGTTGTTGAATATGTCAATGCTGTTGTAATGAAACGCTTCTTCTGGTTGTGTGGTTATTAAATAAATAATTTTTAAAAAAAGAACGCATTCCCTAAGCATCCTGTGCCCTTGTCTAGCCATGCCCATCACATACTTCTTTTCGTTAGTTATATGGCTGATTATGCTAGCTAGTTTAATTCTTAATTACTTTTATTCTGTGGTTTCCTGTGTTTGAATGTAATTGGCAGCTGATTACTGCTGGGTGAAGAAGAACTGATCTTCTTAAGGGCAGGAACTCTAGATAGGGTAATTAGAACTCAGTGGATGAATTTGCACTGAGGGACATCTGGGAACACTAACTAGACATGATAAGCCTTAACACAAATAACAGAATGCATGAAATCCAATGGTGGGGTGCTTCTGGGAGGGTGCCAGTGGAAAAGGGGGTATAAAGATGATTAAGGTGTTCTATATGAAATACACAAAAATTCAAAAAAACTTTGCAAAAAAAAAAGACAATTGAGAAAGTCAAATAAATTTTTATGAAATCATGTTTCACAGGATTACCCTAATTCTGTGAAACAGAAATTTGAGCATATCAACATCTGCAAATATACTTCCCACACTTTCTGGCAGTAGTCATACATTTCACTCTGCAAAACCTTTTGGATAAATGTCACTATATACTCAAAAAACTATTCTAAACATAATCCTACCTTTGATAATATATTCAAATTAGGTTAGGTAAAGATGCATATGAAATGTTTCCTGATATTTACATCTCAGTTGTAGCCTCTCCATGTAACTTTGTATTAGAATTCATTTGTGTACAAATTAATTATATATTTCTTTTGTTCAGAAAGCACTCAAGAAGATATAAAATGAAAGTCCTATGTTATATAGTATAGCAAAGTAAGACTGATTAAAATAATAAAAAGAACAAAGCAAATAGGAAACAAAAATGAGGAAATGAAATAGAGCTAGAGTGAGTTTTTAAAAAAATAAATACCATTGACCTTTTTACAGTGTTCACAGATTGGCTCAAAGCTTTGTAGAGCTTTGCATTTGCTTTGCATTGATTCAGTTGCATGGTTCTTGGAATCTTAAAAATATCCAGTTTCCCATCTCAATTCTGAGAACAAAGTAAAAGTTACCCTTACATTAATAATAAGAATGTTACTGAGAATATGAGCATATTGAAGAGAGTATTTTACAAGAGTCATAATGTTTTGTGTAAAGAAGTGGATGAATATATCTTCAATACTCAAACATGCTTCAAGAACAACATCTGTTGGGACTGGAGAGATGGTTCAGTGGTTAAGAGCACTGGCTGCTCTTGCAGAGGACCCAGGGAGTTGGTTCCAGCACCCACGTGGTGACTAACAACTGCCTGTAACTCCAGTCCCCAGTATCCAACACCCTCTTCTGGCCTTCAAGGGCATTGCATGTGTGGTGCACCTACATATATGCAGGCAAAACACTCATACACATAATATAAAAATAAATAAATGAAAGAAAAAAAATATAAAGAATATTTCTTGGTTTTATTTTAGTGTTTTTTAGCACTGAGAATAAATAAATTGATATTTTAGATTATGGCTGGTAGAGCTTGAAAAATATTATCCATGTACAGTCCCAAGTTACAGTCTTGTAATGTTCAATATTTGTATTGAAATTTAAGCAATAAAAAGGTGTAACAATATGTTAATTTAATAAGACCACTTCTAAAGGAGGCATGGTCACAGTATAAACTGGTACATGTCAGAGAGGATACACTTCTTTATGTTTCTACTGTTACTGAACAGGGAACAATGACTCTGGAACAACATAGAAAATTCTCTGCCTTTGCATTGCGCCAACCATAGCTTCCACATAGGAAAGGTTCCAAATTAGATTTCAAAAACAAAGACCACAATTTTCTCACTATATTCTGGGCCAAGAATTCCTTTTGAAGGGGAAAAAAAAATATACACATGCATTTAATGTCACTTTTGTGTGTGTGTGTAAATAGTGTTTAAGAGTGATTTTTATACTTTAGAACATTGCACTCACCTTATAGTGGTTTTATATATGCTTACTAAAATTACTGAAAATTTTGTTTAAAAAGGAATTAAAGCTATCTTGGGAAATGAATGCCACAGTTTTCTGGTGGAGCATCTGTTTGCAACTGCCTTGCTTGCAGAGGCACCTGCAATAAATTGTAAAGAATGTCCTAACTAACTTCTGCCTTAAATACCTTCCTCTGCAAACATGATTGCAAAAGGAATTTCCTTCAGTGGTCTCTAGGGCACATAAGCACCTGTGCTGATAGTCACGTGAGCTGTGACTCAAATCCCCCAATGCTGTAACGGTTAAAGAATAATATGGGGAGACTTATAAAAACTGTGAGAGGAAACTCTGTTTGAGTCCACTGGCATGAATGAACTTTCTCAATTTCTCTCCATGGTCTCTCGGTGCATTCTCTATACATGGCTGATTCTGTGCTTCTGTTTCCCATAGCATGTTAAGAGTCATATGAAAACTGGGAGAAATATGCATCCTAAAGTAAAATATTTTAAGTCAGATTTGACAATGAAATTGTCAGCTTTTTATGACACTCTCATTTCCTCACAGTACCAAATATTTTATTCACAACACTAAGGCCTCGTTGTTTTTAAGCTTGATCAATATTTCTTTGCAGTATTCAAATACCTGCCTTGCTCCCTTGCTTACTTCCTATAGGTATATGGGTTTCTAACCCACTCCTCCCCATACTTTAACCTAATAAGTTATTTTTATTCATACAGTAACCATGAGGATACACATTATAGATCTCCAACTCTAGGACCTTACCAGTCCAAAGGTATCATTGTTGCACTTTGAATCCAGCACAATGTATTCATTCCCATTAAAGTCCCTATTCCTATTGGCTGCCTCAACAACAACTAGGCACACAGGGATCCTGTTACCACCCCCTAACTCATTGGCTTTGGTTAAAAAAGTAAAATGAGCACCAGCATTCATCGCACTGTCTCTGATTCCTGACTCAGGATGCAATGCGGTCAGTTGCCTCCTGCTCCTGCTTCCATAACTTCTCTATCACAGCTGACTGCATCTTCAAACTATGACCGAAATTAAGTCCTTCATCTCTTAAGGCACCTTTGTCATGTATTTTGTCATGACAATCACAAAAGTAACAGTACACATTCTGTTTTTTGTGAAGGGTAAGAAATAGTATTCATTTGGAGTATAATTATTTCCATGGATGCTTTTGTCTTAGGGTAATGACATAGTCAGTTTGAAAAGGTTGAACAACATAGTTCACAGAATATCTCTCTGCCTTTACATTGATGGGCACTATGTTGATTTAACAAAAGAAAGATATACTAGAAGCTTTAGTAAATACTGTATTCCAAGGTAGAGGAACTAAATCTTCTAGGTTTTATAGAAGTTCACTCCAGTGAATTTTTTTTTAATTTTTAAATGTTTTAAAACTTTTACATGTGAGTGTTTTGCTTGCATGTATTTGGGTGCAAAATATGCACACAGTGCCCACAGAGGCCAGAAGACAGCACTGGATCTCCTGGGACTGGGGTTATGAGTGGTTGCTAGCCACCATGTAGGTACTGGGTCCTCTGCAAGAGCATTCATTGCTCCAGCCCCATCCAGTGAATTTTTTTTAGTTGTCTAGTGACCAGAGATACAGTGAGTTTTTGGTCAAAATAATATAAAATATTACAATCCGGACAAGAGAGAATGAAATGCAATGCCTTGTGGACCGCTTTACTTTCTGTACCCAGAAATTCTATACCAAAGCTTTTTCCTCTGACCCATATCACCTATGAAACCAAGACTTCCAGGATTGGGAAAGATCTGAACTAGGAAAGGGTTCTGTACTGGGTACAGACTTTCTTGCTTTCGGCCTGAACCTTGCATCTTGCATTATGTGTTCAGTTGGAGATATCAGTGATGGGAGAGATGAAGGGAGAAGTCTGTAGCAAAATCTGGTGAAATCAGTCACAGGTCCTTGGAATTCTGGATCAAAGCCAAGTACTCTGAGAGACAATAATGTGCCTACAGAAAAGTAACTCTTGGCATATTGTTGGAATCTGGTAGAAAAGAAATGTTTGACCAATGGGATTCTACATGGATGCATGTCCAGAACTAACCTTCATGATTAGCTTTGTTCAGACGTGCCAAGTCATGCAGTCAAACATGCCTAGCAGCATTCTAACGCAAGAGGCAAAAAAAAAAACGGCTTTGTGATCAATCAAGCTCAAACTGTGCTAGAATGATCACAGTGATGACTATGAAAGCTGTATATGAACAACAAAACCACACATTTCACGTCTGAAGACAAACCCACCCATTTGTGTCTCTGATTATTTAAGTTGTCAGCAAGAAAGACCAACATGGAGTGACAGGCATGGAAGACAGTTAACAAGTGAGTGACAAATTGGCTACATCTGCTCCTGATTATCTGGAAGCATCAATTACATACTTACCTGTGGGTGAACTTTGTTTTCTTCCCTGCATACCTTCATCCAACACTAATACTGCAGAGATTTATGAAATGTCTAACACATAGAAACAGCATCTCATAAAGCATGGCACGTGGGTATTGAATTCACTTCACAGTGGAAGAAGTCTGAGGACAAGCCCACGATGAGAGAATTTACTGACCAAAACCTGTGCCATATCATCTAGAAGCTGACCTCATACACTATAGCTATCTTCTGAAAATAGACCTGAAAAAAAAGTACTCTGAAAAGACAACATTGTTTCTTCTAGACAGAAAAATCATCAAATCCGAGACAATGGCATAGTGATATATACATAATAAGAAAAATACACAAATAATTCTAATAACAGGTGAAAGCAATTCCCTTCACTTCTTAAATCCCTCTAGGGTATACCGTGCCCCTGCTCCAGCACTCCATTCTCTTTAGTGCGAAGCATCTCAGTACCTGACGGGGAGCACTTTTGCCAGGAGATACTACAAGTAGCATATTGAGCTCTGAGTTGTAGGTGCTGCTAGAACTGGGTTTCCTTTGCCAAGGACAAGCCAGGAAGAAGAGTTCACAGTCCTGACAGGGGTGAAGACCTCAATCAGTGGCAGGTACAGCTTCTTTTTCTCTAGGAGGTCAGGGAATAATGTGTAGATGTCAGGTGTTATACTTCTGTGCCTCTGAGCTCACCTTTGACTTGTGGTTAGTCTGAACAGACACAGACAGAGATCTTATCCTGAAAAGAGTATACTTAACAAAAGACTCAAAACCTCCATTGACTTGAGGAAAAGCAAATCCTAAGAATAGCCTGCATCATGGTGGAACTGCTCTCTAGCCACTGCACAACCCCTAGAACCTTCTGGCCTTACTCAGATTACCACTCATAGTAAGCTTTTGCCCTGTATCTAAAATGACCTTTCCTAAAACAGTGGGACAAGTGTTTTCTAGCTTCCTTTTTTCTTTATCCAAATATCATCTTCCTAGTCTCCTTGATCACTCTATTTAAAACCACTGTTTCCCCGTACTTTACTCCTGCTTAATTTTCTTTATAGTACTAATCTTCAAAAATATAACATACTTTATTTATTTCTTTGTATGTTATTTCTCTCACAACTCAAATGTAAGCTTCACAAGAACTGGATTTTTTGTCTATTTGTGCTTTACTATACCTCCTTCCTAGAGCAGTGACTAGTACACTCTAGATCACAGTGTCTAATGAGTGAATTTATGAATGGTCTCATCACAGGCTGAATTTGTCTCAGTGTGAAACAACAGAGGCAGCATCTAGATTGCAAAGATTATTATGCTGGTGGACTCCAAGGAAATATCACCATCATAACAACTATTTTTGAAAGCTTATTATGTTCTAGAAAACCTTGTTTTAAATGTAGTGTCTAATTTAATTTTTCCAACTCCATACTACACAAGTATTTGTATTCTCATGTATTCTGTGGCCTAGAAATGTTAAGTATCTTAGCAATGTGGCACCAGTAATTGGCAGAAACAATAGTCTAACTGAATCTGATCCTGAAGTGTGAATTTGCAGCCTGAGCTCAGTGTTGATGTCAGGAAACAGTTGAGAATTCTGTCATTCTAAAAAAGAGAATAGGGCAGGAAAATAGTAAAATAAGTACAAAATAGGAAATACGGCACTTCTTTGTGTTTAGATTATGAGCTCAATCTTTAACAGCTAAGTGATCTCTCCACTCAAACACAACATTTCTTAATTAAAATGTGTAGCTTAGGCTGGCAAAATGGATCAGTGGGTAAAGGAGATTGCTACCAAGTCTGATGACCTGAGACTGATTACCAGGACCCACTTAGTGAAAGAAAAGAATTAACTCTTGTGAGTTGTCCTCTGACTACACATAGGATATGGCAAGTGTATACATACACACACACACACACACACACACACACACACACAAATAAGTAAATAAATAAATGCCTTTTAAAAGTATTAAAAAAGAATAGTTTAACAAAAATTATGAGTAATTTTTCACAAAGATCAAACTATTAAAATATACTAAAGCAAAAAAAATTGCCCTGCATTTACATAATTGCCTATAATCAAAAAAAATTAGGCAACGGCTATGAAGGCCATTGTTCTTCCCTTGTTTTTTTTAACATAAATGTGATTGGAAGACTAAGAGAATAATATAAAAATATAATAAAAGAGCTGGGGATGCTGGTGCACGCCTTCAATCCTAGCACTAACACTTGAGAGGCAGAGGCAGGCAAATCTCTGTGAGATCTTGGTCAGCCTGCTCTACATAGTGAGTTCCAGGCCAGCTGGGGCAACAGGAAGACTCTGTCTCAAAAAGACAAAAAAAAAAAAAAAAACTCAAACAAACAAACAAAAAACTTACTAGCACAAAATAACCAAAGCTCTTCTATTCTCTTCTATTTGCTGTTGTGGCTGTTTTTAAGATCTGGGGACTGAACTATAGCTTCTACAA
>NW_008330777.1:6059869-6069712 GCF_000622305.1 Nannospalax galili
GCTCAAGGGTGGTGCGCACCTTGAATCTCAGAACTCAGAAGGCAGAAGCAGGCAGATCTCTACGAGATCCAGTCCAGCCTGGTCTACATACCAAGTTCCAGGCCAGTTGGGGCTACAAGGAAACCCTATCTCAAAAAAGCCCAAAAAAAAAAACCCAAACAAAAACAGTAAAATAACCACGAAGACAAACACTAACAACATTTTAAGCCCAATAGAGAAAAACAGAATATATGAAACCATAAGTGATAATATATGTCCTTGAATTTTCAAATTAGAAGCTCCAGTCTACACTATTGAAACTGGTGTCTGCACACCACTTGGAGTTTTGCCGTGTTTCTTTAGTTTTGTCTCGTGAAGTCTGATTGAGATCTACATGCAAGAATCATTGAAAAGTCTGTTATCCCCACAGCAGGCAGCTACACAGTCTCAGCTACTTTAGAAGCATTCAGAATTCAAGGACAATCGCTCTATTGCCTGAATGAAAAGCAGGTAAAATCTTTGCAGAACAACAGCAAGTCACAGAAGTACAGCAAGGAGGGCACTCAGGTCAAGGACGAGAAGCATCCTGTAAAGGCATGGGTTGTGTAGGGAGTATTCTCTCTTACCATGAAAAGAGGATCTCCCCTGACATTTTCCAACTCATTTTTTGTTTTTATCTATGCTTACCCTTTTTTAAAGAAATTTTTATTGCTTGAATCATGCATATAAGTACATTAATTTTACCTCATAATTATTTGCTATTTCTACAAACACACATTCTCACACACAAATGTGCACATTCTTTAATTCTATTTCTAAGTATTGTTAGGTTTTGAAGCAGAGATGAGTAAGTTTAAATGGCCTTGAACATCAAGTTGTGGAATCACAGAGACTACATAATGCAATATAATATGAGAAATGATATGGGTATAGATAAAACCAGAGTTTTGAGTAATAAATGCTGATTTTAGAGGAAAGATTTATAGACCATGTAGACTTTGGCCAATTAAAGATATTAGAGGCTAGATCTTGGTCTTGAAAGAAAAGTCTTGATGCACAGAAGGATTATGGCAAGACAACCAGAATGACCACAGCATTGAGTGCTGGAGTGAACCAACAGACTGTGTAATGGAAAGTGAGGTATTTTCATTAAATAACACAAAGATAACATTTCAAACTGGAAAGTTATGCAGTCTGTTTGGTTATGTAGAAGACCAGTCTAGTGGTATACAGAATGTAGTCAGACTAGAGTTATTTAAGCTAGAGAATGACACTACATGCTTCACTATATGCTACAGAGTAGAAAAATAAATAAAAATCTGCTTTAAATCAAATGATGGAAACTAGTTTAGGCCAAGTTGTGCTCTATTTAGGGTTGTGTTAAGCAACAGTAGCATTTCCCAGAAGCCCTCCTCAGCACTCACAAATATATTTATTGCCTGAAGTCCTTCATTCCTTACTCATTATGTTAGCAAAAAATTTCCTCAGGCATTTAAGTTTGTGATTTCTGGTCCAAATTTAGGAATCTATAGGAGAGGAAAGGCTGAAGAGATGCCTTTGCTCTCCTTCCTAGGTAAATTAGATTTTCCAACAATAGCATATTACTGATTACCATTAAATGAACACAATGTTTCTATAGTTCACACACTAATTTTGAGCAATATTCAAATTATAAGTGACTGACTACAAGATCATCTTGAAGTACAAGAATGTTAATAGATATTGCTAATCACAGCGTTAAACCTTAAAGATATCAATATTTCATTAATTATTATACATATGATTTATGTGTTCATTATTAATATCTCTTGGTTCTACAGAAACTATTTGACATTAATCATGTAAATCATATTCTCTAGCAAACAATTATTCGACAAAGCACTAAGAGATACACCCCAATCAATGAGGTGATTTCATTTCAGGCAGTGAAGAATACAAAATGGAAGAGTCAGTTGACTTGAAGAAAGCAGCAGTAAGCCTGGTGTGAGATTATTTTATGATTACTTTGTCCTTCACACTGGGAAAGAATTGAGAGCTGTGCGGGTAATCATTAAACACACAAAATTCCACCATACAGGCCTTATTTAGAGAGATTGATTTTGATGGGAAAATTTCACAGTGTCTTTTGAAACAAAAATCTTCCCCAAATAGCTTATTCATCAATCCAAGACAGAATGTAATGAAACAAATGTTGTAATTCTTTGTGTGATCTCCAAACTGACAAATCAATTACTGAGTTATTTTCTGCTGTGAAAATTTCTGTCAATGGCAAAAATAAGTGTTTTAGAACATTTTACTTTGTTTTGTTTTGTACCCACTGGTGATGCCACCAAACTCAAAAGGATGAAAGAAGTGGGAGTTAGTAACCATGCAGCTACTGTTATATAATTAAATGCTTTTAAACAGGATTTAATCAGATTTAATCAGTTTTTCATTGAATCACTAATATATTATCATTTCTTAATAATTTTTCATTAGACTTTATTTATATAGTGGTTTCTAAATTTAACAAAACGACTGATAAAATCTCCATTTCAAAACCACACATTTTGGTTGCATGATATAAACGAGCCAAGAAGAATGAAACTGAAAGTCTGTCCCTGCCAGCTAGCTTCCATAATGCCAGAAGTTGGTATGCTGTTGGGGTGGGGGGTGGAATGTATCAGTGATCTTTACCAGCTGTGAACAATATGAACTGCAATATCAAACTGTCAGGCAAGGCATGCCTGTGTGTAATAGTGCATGGCTATTGAAGGGGTAACCAACCACTCTGACTAGATTTGAGGCCCACTGTCATTTAAGTATTTATACCTGATATTTACCAAATGTTTCTTCTGTTACTGGCATTTAACGTTTTTCTATATCATCAGTGTTTCACACTAGTTTGTAATCCAGTATCCTTTCTATCTCCAACAGATTTAGTGTTAAACTGAGGTTCAGAGTCCCTAAGGAAAACCACTCAGGTTGTTCACATGATTGTAGCTGAGGGGTTACTTTCTGGAACATGAACAATTAGGGCCTTGCAAGTACTAGGCTTGTTCCCAGTCCCTTTGAAGGAATTTATCTTGTACAACTGAAATTTTAGATGCATTGAATAACACTTTCCATTTTACTCTTCATTAATGATTTTGTAAATGGTAGGGGTACTTTCTTTATGTGTGTCTACATGTTCATGTATGTGCATATGTGTGATGCCACATGTTCATGTGTATGCATGTGTAGAGGTCAGGGTCAATGTCAGTGTCTCTTTCAACTGCTCTCCACCTCATTTTTTGATACTAAATCTGAAGTTCACAACATCTGCTAAACTGGCTGACCTGCAAGCTCGAGGGATCCTCCGTCTCTGGCTCCCTGATGATGGGATGACAGGCATGCGTTGCTGTGCCATATTTTTTATGTGGATGCTAGGGATCCAAAATCTTGTCTCATTCTTGCCAGGTAAGCACATTACAGACTGAGCCATGTCCCCAGGCCTGAGTACTTCTTTTTAACACTTAGTAAAATCCTCATAATATATGTATGTGTACGCAAATATTTATCATTTTCTTCATTCATTTTTTAGGCTGCAATTATCAATTAACATGGAGGTGAAACTATCACACTGAGGTCCAAATTTCATTTTTTAAAATTATTTTGGGGGCAGGGCCTCTTGTGTTTCATTAATCATTTGAGTTTGTTTTCAGCTTACCAAAATCAATAAATAAGAAAGGGAGGAACATAAGGAAGAAGTAACATACTGTAGAGTACTACAGGCACAAATAAAGGATAGTACTGACTTTAATAGACCAAAGGAAATCAGCATTTGGTTTGATACCTTACCTTAACTAGTTTTTGGAGCATATTAAGATGAATTTTCTACATATTTCAAAAAATTCTAGTTAATGTTGTTGCATTGGCTTCATTGGAATGGTTTGCTTTCAATGGACAGAGAAAACCAATAAATAATGTCCACAGTTAGTTTCTGACTTTGAGTCACAAGGTAGATTAAACAGATCCAATTGTATGCCTTAAAAGTGGATTATGAGCTGGACTACATCTATAGTATAATAACAGGTCATTTTTATGTTGATGACAAGGAAGAGGTGGTTTCTAATTGTTTTCTCCCAGTAGTGTATGACACAAGTTCATCAACTGAGGTCTAGTCAGCCTATCTAGAGTTATTCCCTTAAAGAATATCAATTCCTCACTCAGCAATAAACAGTTGCCCAGTAGTTCTTTGAATAAGCTTGGGGCGTGCTGCTTATCTCCACAATTTTATGCTGGGTTTTTATCTGCCTGAGTTTACATGAGTCTTGTGCAAGCTGACACCATTGTTGTAGGTTCATATGAGTAAGGTCCCAGGAGCCTTTAATACTCTAATTCTCCTCCCAGGGCTCTTACATTCACTCTGCCCCTCTTCTATAATGGTCTCTGAGCCCTTGCTATATAGTCTTCAGTTATACACATGGACTCATGTAGAGATACTATATGTGTAATTTTTCAGTAGGTTTTTGAGCTAATACTTTTCCCTCTGGGGTTTTTTTTGGGGGGGGGCTAATGCCAGCTAAGCATTATTTATTTCACCTCTCTCTCAATGATGAAATGGGGAAAATGGGAGTACTTTAACTGTGGAGGGAGGAGGAAGGGTTAGATAGGGATAAAGAGAAGTTAATTCTTTTATAGCTCATAAGCTATAGTTCAAAAACAAGCTTAAAATGTTGTGCAAACATTTAAAATATCACACAAACATTGAAATAAATACAACAAATAATATATAACTCTGCAAACTACAGTTAAACATAAGTACATTAGATAATTTCTAAGAAAAGTAAACATACCTCTGTTCACTAGATGTAAAGGTTGCTCTAAACATGGCACCATTTTTATAAACTAAATATTTAAAAAACATATCCAGTATATGTAGAATGAAATTCATCAGAAATTAAGCAAAAATGTTGCAGTAATTCATCATTAGTATTATGTAGGAATTGCTCATTCTGTGTTTTTTTATTATTTCCATTTCAGTATGTGAGTTAGCAGTAATCTATTTTGAGCTGACCAAAGATATCTTTGATTTATATATAGAATAAGCAGGCTTATGAAAAATGAGATATTTCCTCTCTATAGAATAATATGCATCATTTATGGTATTTGTTAACATCAACTTCCTTTTCATATTTAACAAAATTTTTGAACAAATTTACAGATGGATGTAGAATACATTTAGCATACAGGGGGCAGAAATATCTTGAATCAGAGTATTTTTAATGTCTTTGAAAATGTGTTCTTTGAAGAGTTAATTTTTGTCAAGTAAATATGTAATACAAGTTTTTATCAATATTTATGGGATGATATTTCTTGTTAAATCAGTATATGAAATATGTTTTTCATGAAGATTTTCTTACAACTTAAGGGATAATTAGAAGTAAAAAGGAAAATAAATGGCCAAATCAAAGATAGATGATATTTTATCATAAAACCAATAAATTAAAATAGTGAATTTAATGCTCTTTTAAATCTGAGGAATGTAGGGCTTAGTCTGTTCTCACCTCCACGTACTTAGTGCCACAGAGAGTACATGACTTCTTGTAGGAATGAAATAAATATGAACATCCCTCCTGCTGCTCTTGCCATGTTTTTGAAAGAAGCATAAAAATATAGATAGGTCTCGCTAAGTATACAAAAGTGAAAAAAATCTCTATCCGTAATCTACTTAATTATCATAGGATGAGCTTTAAGAAGAAAAAGAGTCTGAGTGAGATTCAGAAAAGCAGAGGCAAATATAATTTTAATATCCTGCATAAAATTATAATATTTAATTTAAAGTTAAATCTTCAAAATTATAAATAATGGAATTAACTAAATAAGCATAACTGATCTGAAGTGACAGGATCTGGATTAAAGCACTCTAAAATCCTTGTGTTGTTTAGCAAGGAGATAGAAGTATGTAATTTCTTTGAGAGGGTAATTGTGTAGCATAAAAATTTTACTTAACTTGTCATAAATAAAAACGAAATGAATGTTGCCGATAAAAGACAACAAAAATGAAGAGGAAATGTCCATTCAAAGACATGGAATTGGCTGCATGCCCCATAGGAAGTGTGTAAACATAAGAGTATGAAATCTGAACTCCACAAGGTGACAAGTTTCAGAAAAGTAAAAAATGACAAAGGATCTTAGAAGGTGATTGGTGGGATTGAAGAAAAATCAGTAACCACTGTTCTTCCACCAAAATACAAAATATAATGAGAGAGTGATGAATTGTGGCGTAAATGTTGCTGATGCATAAAGCAAGAATGGGAAACAGACCACTGGATTTGTCAGGTCAACTAGAAAAGAGCAGTTTCAGGGGTGGGTATAACTTGATTTAAGAGAAAACACACACACACAAAAAAAATGGAGACAAGAAAATACAAATGAATTTGATATGCTTTCTCCAGTAGAAAAAGAAAAAGTCATAGTTAAAAATTTTTTAAAAGATGATTTCAGAAAGAAAAATGTTACAGAATATTTGCATCACAGTAAAGTAGGAAAGAAACATAAAAATATTGGCTAGAGAAGGATTTGTGGAATCAGGACACCAAAGAAGGTATAGAACAGGGAGAGGCACTCATGAACACAGGGATTGTCATTTTAAAAGATGAACTTATAACACCACACATCAAAAGGGCCTAACAGACATCTACCAAATACTCCACCCAAGCACCAAAGAATATACTTTCTATTGAGCACCCCATGGAACTTTCTCCAAAATCAACCATATACTGGGGCACAAAACAAACCTCAACACATACAGAAAAATTGAAATAATTCCATGCATTCTATCAGACAACAGTGCAATAAAACTTAAAATCAACACCGGAAGAAATCCTAGTAACTACATGAACACATGGAGATTAAACAACACACTCTTGAATGATGAACAGGTCAAAGGAGAAATTAAGAAAGAAGGAAAAGTATTCCTGGAACTAAATGAAAAGGACAATACAACACAGCAAAATCTCTGGAACACATTGAAAGCAGTCCTTAGAGGGAAGTTTATAGCTCTAAGTGTCTACATGAAAACATCGGAAAGAAAACAAATAAATGACTTAACAATTGCAACTCAAGGCACTTGAAAAGCAGCAGCAAATGAGGCCCAAATCCAACAGAAAAGAAGAAATAATAAAAATCAGAGCAAAAATTAATGAAATAGAAACAAAGAAAACAATACAAAGAATCAACGAATCCAAGAACTGGTTCTTTGAGAAGATAAAAAAGATTGACAGACAAGTAGCCCAGTTAACTAAAAGAAAAAAAAGAGAACCTCCAGATCCACAAAATCAGAGATGAAAGGTGAAACATCACAACAGACAATGAGAAGATCCACAACATTACAAGGGAATACTTTAAAAACCTGTACAGTACTAAATTTGAAATCCTAAAAGAAATGGATGGTATCTAAAAGCATGGGAACCACCAAAACTAAAAGAAGAAGAGATCAACAGCTTAAACAGACCCATAACACATAAGGAAATTGAAACAGTAATATAAAACCTCCCTGCTAAAAAAAAACCCCGGACCAGATGGATTTACAGCAAAATTCTACCAGATATTTAAAGATCTACTTCCAATACTGCTTAATTTATTCAAAAAGATAGGAATGGAGGGAGAACTTCTAAATTCCTTCTATGAAGCCAGCATCACTCTAATACCAAAGCAAGGTAAAGATACAACCAAAAATGAAAGCAATATACCTATATCCTTAATCAACATAGATGCAAAAATTCTTGATAGAATACTTGCAAACTGCATATAGACAGACATCAAAAAGATCATCCACCATGATCAAGTCGGCTTTATCCCAGAGATGTAGGGATGGTTCAATGTACATAAGTCAATAAACATCATAAATCATATAAATGGACTCAAAGACAAGGACCACATGGTCATCTCAGTAGATGCAGAGAAGGCCTTTGACAAAATTCAACATGCATTTATGTTCAAAGTCCTAGAAGGAATTGGACTGGAGGGAACATAGCTCAACATAATTAAAGCCATATATAACAAACCCACAGCCAACATCATTCTAAATGGAGAAAAACTGATAGTATTCCCATTAAAATCAGGAACCAGTCAAGGCTGTCCACTATCTCCACTCCCTTTTAACATAGTACTTGAAACTCTTGCAAGAGGAATAAGACAAGAGAAGGAAATTAAAAGAATACTTGGAAAAGAAGATATCGAATTATCCCTTTTTGCAGATGATATGATACTATACCCAAGAGACAAAAAAATTCCACCAGAAAACTCATAGAAATTATTAACATGTTCAGCACAGTGGCAGGTTACAAATTAATCAACAAAAGTCTACAGCCTTTCTATATACCAATAACAAGCAATCAGAGGAAGAGTACATGGAAACACTCCTTTCACAATAGCTTAAAAAAAATACCTTGGAATAAACCTGACCAAAGACATTAAAGACCTCTACAATGAAAAATTTAAATCCTTAAAGAAAGAGATTGAAGAAGATATCAGAAGATGGAAGAACCTCCCATGCTCATGTATTGGAAGAATTAATGTTGTGAAAATGACCATCTTACCAAAAGCCGTTTATACATTCAATGTAATGCCAATCAAAATCCCCATGAAAGTCTTCACAGAGTTGGGAAAAAACATCCTAATATTCAAATAGAAGCACAAAAGACCTCAGATAGCCAAAGCAACCTTGAGCACTAAGAGCAATGCTGGGGGGATTACTATAACAGATTTTAAACTATATTACAGAGCTATAGTCATAAAAGCAACATGGTACTGGCACAAAAATAGACCTGTAGATCAATGGAATACAATTGAAGACATACATAAATATAAGTACATACAATATCAACCACCTGATATTTGACAAAGGAGCCAAGAACATTCACTGGAGGAAAGACAGCATGTTCAGCAAATGGTGCTGGCAAAACTGGATCTCCACCTGTAGAAGAATGAAGCTAAACCCCTATCTTTCACCCTGCACAAAAGTCAACTCCAAATGGACCAAAGACCTCAATGTGAAGCCTGAAACTCTGAAACTGTTAGAAGAAAACACTGGCAATAACTACAAGATATAGGTGTATGAAAGGATTTTCTAAACCAGACATCAATTGCTCTGGGAAAAAGGTCAAGAATCAACAAATGGGATTTCATAAAACTAAAAAGCTTCTGTATGTCAAAAGAAGTAACCAAGGAAGTGCAGAGAAAACCCACAGAATGGAGGAAAATCTTCACCAGCAACAGATCTGACAGAGGTTTAACATTCAGAATATATAATACACTCAAAAAACAAAGAATCAATAAAGTAACCCAATAAAGAGATGGGCTAAGGAGCTGAACAGAGAGTTCTCAAAAGAAGAAATAAAGATGGCTAAGAAGTATCTTAAAAGGTGTTCAACATCATTAGTAATTAGAGAAATGCAAATTAAAACCACTTTAAGATATCATCTTATCCCAGTCAGACTGGTTAAGATCAAGAGAACAAATGATATCAAATGTTAGAGAAGATGTGGGGAAACGTGAATGCTCATCCATTACAGGTGGGACTGTAAACTTATTCAACCCCTATCAAAAGTAGCATGGAGAACACTTAAAAATCTACAAATGAACCTACCATTTGACCCAGTTATACCAGCCCTTGGCATAGACCCAAAGAATTCATCCTATGCAGAGACACTTGAACATCCATGTTTGTTACTGCTCTTTTCACAATACCTAAGGGATGGAAACAACTTAAGTGTCCCTCAACTGACAAGTGGATAATGAAAATATGGTTCATTTATACAATGGAGTTTTACTCAGCGGTTAAAAAAAAACAAATGAAATCATGAAATTTTCAGTTTAAATGGATGGAACTAGAAGTTG
>NW_008330777.1:6069748-6080257 GCF_000622305.1 Nannospalax galili
TAACACGGACTCAGAAAAAAAAAAAGACATATGTTCTCCTTCATATGTGGATCCTAGCACCAACTCCTTATAAGTGAATATGTATCCAGACATAACTACAGGAACTAGGATAATGAAAAGGAACCATGGAGGTAAAGGGAAAGAAAGAATCTGAAAGATAAGTCCAATAGGAAGCAGCCATTAATAAGGGCGATATGGATAAAAATAGAGTTATTTTAAGGGGGGGGGAGGGAGGGTTATGCAAGGAACCTTGGGGATAAAGGGAAAGAAGTAGCTCAAGAGAGGTGAGACCATAGGAGAAGGGTATTATTAAGAGAGAAATGGGAAAAATGGGTGGACTTTCAATGTGGAACACATGGTGGAAGGGTTAGACAATGTGAGAGATAAATAATGCCTACCTTGTTTTACAAAACCAGAGAGAACCATATTAATCAAACAACCTACTGACAAATTATACATACAACTAGCTCAAGGAATATAATACATGTCTAGGCAAGGTTTATCTGAGAACATTTGGTCTTTGCCCAAGCTTTACCTATACAGCACATGGCAATTAAAAATACCAGACTGGTGGAACTCACCTTCGTGGATGTTTGAAAGCCATACTTTGAGGCCTATAGTAATCTGGTCAGTGGTACTTAAAGGACAGTTTTTGCTCCTTGCCCTCCTAGGTTGACTAAGCTCCAGGGGACTATGAGCATCTCTCAAAATGTCCTGTAACTGTGATGCATCGCCTGTCCACTTGATCAAGGAGGCCATGGAGACTCCAGAAAATGGACTTGAACCAGTGTCCAGTCTACAAAGTGTAGGGACAATATAGAGAAAACATTTCCTCCATGCTTCCAAGTGAAGCCAGCTACAGTCAAGTAGGGTCTTTGACTTATCTTCACATAGATGGAACTGGTAAAAGAGAGGAGCCAGGGGCTCCTCCCAAGCCTGTGTGACCCCTGAAGAACAGATCCTCAAACAACCATAAGTAAAAGTAAATTGGTTTATGTGGGCCAACTGTATTGTCTTTAATACCCAAAACGAATGTACGACCAAAGATTAAAGGGATCAAAATAATTCTTTAAGAGTCTGCGTATATAGGTAAAAGCTACATAAAAAGAAACAATTCCAGAGAGGAGATACCTTCCTTTGAGTTGTTGACCAGGGTGGCCCAAGAGACTCCCAGACAGTAACCCAGCATAGAACTGGGAAAATGAACAACAGACCCCAATCTTATCTAAAGGAATATTGGCAACTGATTGCTGCTAGATGAGGAAGAGCTTACCTTCCTAAAACAAGGAACTCTAGATAGGCTGCCTAGATTCAGTGGATGGACAAGCACTGGAGAACAGCTAAGGGTGCTGACAACATAGTGGGCAGTAACAAGGATTACAGAGTATATGGGCTTCAGTGGGGGGCAGGGAGGCTGTGGGAGGGTGCCCTTTGGAATGTGGGTATATAGATGAATAAGATTGCAATGTTCTGTATGAAATACACACAAAAAATCAACAAATAAATACATGAGTTATATTTGAGGAAGAAGCATAAAAATTTGCTTCATGTTAATTAGTAGAGGTGAAAAAAATTATCATTGAAATCTACCTGTGTTAGGGTCCGTGACTCGGTAGGTCTCTTCAGGAGAACAAATGCACGAGTATGGAGATGCAAAAATCAAGCAGAGTTTTATTAAACCAGCTAGCTGGGGCCGACCATCCTTCCAAGACATGCAGGTCTGGTTAGAGCGATCGACCCTGAGGCAATTTTAGGTAAAGATTATATAGGCTCCCACAACCGTTACACAAAAGCCCGCATTTATACAACCAATAGTTTCAAAGCAAGCATTTCACAAACCAATAACTTTAAAACAAGAAAAATGTTACAACTCCCTTCAGGTGTCTCAATCGGGGAGGGATGGGTGGTATGTGCCTGGCACAACCCTTTCCTGTTATCTTGTGTAAGCAGACATGTCAACGTGACATGACACAGATCAGACAGGTCAGGCTATGGGGGCTGCAGCACTTGCCCCTATCTCCGGATGCCTGTGTCTCCAGTTGAGTTAATTGGTTACAAGCAGTAAACTCAGACAAGCAGTAAATTCAAACAAGCAGTAAATTCCTCTTTCCCTAACACCTGATGCCTTTATATCTGTGCTCAGGGGCCAAGGATCTCAGAAAGTAGCCGACTGTTACTAGTTATAATCAGATAATGTTAGTAGCATTAAAGTGAGTTTTTCTGTATAAAACAGTACATTTTAAAATGAAATGGAGTTCTTTTTTAAAGGTTAAAACCTCATTCAATTTTATGTCTTATAGGGTTTATAATGAGTTCAGTATTGTATAACTGTATTAATTCTATTGTGAACCTAAAAATTTACAGCCAGTATTGAAAGAGATGCATCTTTGCTCTGGAAATTGTTATTGAATATGTTAATGCTGTAATGAAATGCTGCTTCTAATCATGCGGTTATTAAATTAATATTGTTTTAAAGATGAACTTATATATGGGAACCAGCAGAGTGGCTGATTGGATTATGTTAGCATTGGTAGATGCTAGATGTAGTACTGACTTTCTATGAAACTTTGCAAGTGATTGCTACAATTCTCTCAATAGAACATTCAGTATCATTCATTTAAAGTGAAACAAGTTACCATAGCTGTACTCGCCCTGCTGGCCTATCAGTGCATGGGTGTAAGCCTGGTATAGGAAAATTCATTTGTGTCCCAAACAGCCTGTTTCCTCTGAGGGGTGGGGCCTGCTGAGGAGAATTGACTATGAAGAGCTAGCCATGGGAGGAGGGGCTTTCTGCACCCTCTTGGACAGCAGCCACAACTGGAGCATGCGAGAACGAATGGCTGGCATTTACCAACCTGGGGCAAGACTACGGGTCCACGAGGCATGGGCAAAAGCTGGCAGTGATTACAGGCAGGCCATGGGAGCAATCTGGAGTGATAGGCTTGCAATCTGGAATGGCCTGGTCTGAGCTGCAGTGCAGAGATGGGCACCCGGTGTTTGTCTCTTTGTGAGTTTCTCCCCCCCATGGAATAAACTACAATAAATTCACATAAAAATATGGTATATGGTTTTTCTGATAGCACTAGAGACCCCGAGAGAAGTCGGGCAACAAAACTGGCATAAGTCAGCAGGATGAAGTTGCTAAAAATGACAAACAACTTAAGTTTGAAAAAAGCTAGAGAACTGATGGTGGTGCTGATATGGTTTTTACGATGGATTATAAAATATGTATCTAAAAAGGGGCCAGCCATACAGAAGCATGGGCCACAGACGTGTTGTAAATGTGGGAGTATGTTGCATGTATGTGAAGATTTGTTGAAGGTTATCCAGAGGCTAGAAAATCTTTTACTGGCTCTGAAAACAAATGGAGCACCCAGAAAGGGGGCTTGACCACTTTGCATAATAAAAGATGTGTCCCAGGCAGGGGAAGTTGAAAAGGCTAGGGAGGTCCCAGCAGATCCAATTGCAGAGCTTGAGAGAGGAAAAAAAGCAGGACACTTTAACGTGTAAGGTCCAAGGACTCAGAGGAAAAGACAGATAATAGAAAAAAAAAAAAAAAAAGATAACCTAAAAATAAAAGTAGCTAAAGCTGCCTCTCAGATTCAGCCATTGATACAAAAGGTGTGTGTGTGGGGGGAAGCTAACAGTGCTGTAGCTAGGAAATACTACATGCTGGAACTGTTAAAACTAGGAAAAACTTACAAACAAACAAAGAGCCCCTAACCACATGGCTTGTGAGAGTATGGGACATGGGAGGAAATGACATCAGTCTAAGTCCTTCAGAACTTCACAGCTGAGTTATATAACCACCCATCCATCCTTGCAACATAGGCTGTTCAACCTAGGCCAATGCAGGATGAAGGAGTCCTTAATGGGGTGACTAACAGTAGCAGGAGCTGGAGGACTGTAAAGGAGGGGCAGACATTACTGAGAGAACTAAGTATGAGAAAAGCAATATATGATGTCCAGTTCACTGGGCCAGATAAGACTGTGTTCACTAGAGATATTAAGGAAAGCTTAATTCAACTGGGAAGTCAAGAATGGAATGGAGCTTTAATCATTCTATTAAGCCCTTTAATGGGACAGGATCTTTGTAAAGTGAGGCAGGCTTTGACAATTTTAAATGATTCTGACCAGCATTTAAAATGTGTCTGTAGAATAACAGAACACCATATATGAGATATAAAAAAAAAGACTGAAGAAATGGTCCACTAGGGTTACTTGAAGACCAATGTGCAAGACTTATGCCAAGCCCAAATTCCCAGAAAAAAATTGGTAGAAAACCAAATTCAGTACTAGGAAGTTTCTGAAAGGCTTTAAAACCAGAACAGTTTATAAAAGGATAAAAAGTGCCCCACAGGTGGTTAAGAATCCCCAAGGATTAAATAAGATGAATTTCTCTTCTGATATAGGCTACACTAGGGATGGAAGCAGTTTTTCCCACCAAGTTCCCTCCAAGTTTTTCCCAGCAGCCAAGTGTGGTCAATGGAGAAATGATAGATAAGGCTACAGTCAGGAGGCAGACCCAGGGCCTGCCTGACTCAGGGAACCAAGAGGTGCAGCAGAGACAGAAGAAACCCCTGCCTCCTGAGCCCAGTGCAGGGTCAGGCCAAAGCCTGTAACTGTATCAAGAATAAAAGAATACAAAGAGAATCTGTGTAAAATCCCCCAAGTACAAAATGACCCCAAAAGGATAACTAAAGACGGTAAAGAGCTAACCAAATTAATACCTCATACCCATGCTATGGTACCTACCAAGGATCTATGGAGAAAGCAGTTAATACGAATGGATAAAACCTTTCCATGCTGTGTTAGACCTTGTATATGATTGATTTAATATGTTAACCTTCCTTCAAGAGTCTTACAGATGTAAAACCCATTTAAAAGATACCTGAAGAAGCGAAGGCCAGGTATAGCTGTAAGATACTTGGGAGTTTTATGGTTGGGTAAGCGGAAGACAGAGACTGGACTCCAAAACTATACAACTGTTTAGAAAATCTATAGTACCAGGGATGGGTTACCCCCCATGAGCTTTTGGTCAGAGAGAGATCCTAGAGGTCCTCAAATTCACCAAGGCTATTGCCATTAATGTTGGTTGTACACTAGAAAGGTTGGTAAGGCCATGTTGCTGAAGACACTGCATGATGTGAGCATGGGAGAAGAAGAGATGGAGCTAAGAATAAGCCAAAAAACTCCATGCCACTGAATGGATGATGTTCATATTGCCAGAAGACACTATGCAGATGGTTGGGAAAGAAAGGATCCCCTATGATTCTACTCAGCAATGGGCCCTGCGTGCTTCACACTATGGACATGTCAAGCAATGCCTGAAAGTGCAACAATGGCTCGACCAACATATGTACAACTGAAAAATTTCTAATTGGATAAGGCCTGCTCCTAGGGGTGGAATACACATCTGGTGCTGTAGACCAGGCCAACACCTTGTGTTGAGAAAGGCTACAGGCCCTAATGGGGAAGCTATCACAAGTATACTGTTTAATGAATATAATACACCTACTGATATATCTTCTAGACATTAGTATTTAAATTCATGTTTATTTAGATGTGTCTACTTCCTACCAATTGTCTTTATAGTAGAAGAAACACCACTGTGTGATAGATCAATGGCCATGACTTAAAGACAAATAATGGGGAGGCCCATGAAATCACTATCTTGCCATGATATAAGAGAGATCCCCAACATCTGTCACTCCCTCCAAGGCTCAGGGACCTTAGCGGAAGATTGGCGGAAATATTGTGTAAGAGTGGAGGAAAGGGGTGAAGTGTGTCCTCAACAGCCCATTTCCTCCAAGGGGTGGGACCTGTTGAGGAGAATTGACTGTGAAGAGGTAGCTACAGGAGGATGGGGCTTTCTGAATCCTCTTCGACCATGACCGGAGCTCATGAGAACAAATAGCCAGGCATTTACCTACCTGGGGCGAGACTACCATCCCACAAGGCATGGCCAAAAACTAGCAGTGACTATGGGCAGGCCACAGGAGTGATCTGGAGTGATGGGCTCATGATCTGGAATGGCTGGCTCTGAGCCTCAGCACAGAGCTGGGCACCTGGTGTTTGTTTCTTTGCGAACTACCCCCCGCCACATGGTATAAACTATAATAAATTCATATAAAAATGTTATATGGTTTGTCTGATAGTGCAAAAGACCTCAAGAGAACTTGGGCAACAGCATTAATTAAGCTTCATGCATGCTGTTCTAAGACAATGAAGTAATTATTAAAAGAGAAGTAGATTTATATACAAGAAATTTAAACTTAGTGTTTTAAAAAGCTGTAATGGGACAGTGTGATAATAGTATCCATTGAATAGAGCAGAGTCACAGAGTCTAGACAGATTAAAGGAGAGTAGAGATGTAGGTAACCAAGGTGAAATGAAAAAACAAGAAGAGGGAATGTTGACAGAGTGGATATATGCATGCTTTGAAATTATGACAAAGACAGAATCTCTATTGTATTCCCATGAAAAGAAGGCTTAGCTAGAGGTCAGATCAAAGCCAAAATGAAAAAGAGGTTGGAAAGCTTTCCTATATCATTGATTAAAATGCTCATTAAATTACAAGAAATTGTCTGCAAAGGAAGACATAAAATTCTTGAGAAATGAATTCCACCCATGATATTATAGGTTCCAATGAAGAAAATGATTGATGTAAAAAATTGTGTTCCCTAATTATAACTTAATTTAAGCTTTGTTGTTGCACAAAAGGATGGTGTAACAGTCATTTTTTTTTTTTTTTTGGTCTTTTTGAGACAGGGTCTCCCTGTAGCCCCAGCTGTCCTAGAACTCATTATGTAGGCCACACTGGCCTTGAACTCAGAGACCTGCCTGCCTCTGCCCCCTGAGTGCTGGGATTAAAGGTGTGCGCCACCATGCCCGGCCATGTTTTCTTTTTTAATCATTTATTTATTTAGATTTATTTTATGTGTATGAGTGCATTGGCTGCATGTATGTATGTGCACTCATGTTGTGCATGCCCTCAGAGGTCAGAAGAGGGTGTCAGATCTCCAGGAACTGTACTTACAGAAGGATTTTAGCTGCCATGTGGGTGCTGGGAACCAAACCTGGGTCCTCTGCAAGAGCTTCAAATGTTCTTAACCATTGAGCCATCTCTCCAGCCTCCATGTTTTTTAAAATCTCATTTTAAGTAATGATCAATAGAACTCTTTATGTATTTGTGTATGAATACCCTTAAAATTTTTAATATCTAGAATAAAGATTGACAACCAAATTTCAAAGGACAGCACAATAAAATGTAGAAGAAGGGGAGGGGAAAACATTCCTAGTGAGGACAGAGCAGATTCTCAAAATACTGACATATCTTGTACTACAAGCAGTTACTTGGCTAGATAACTGTTGTGCAAATTTTCCAGTTGAGACATGAATAAAGATCTATTTCTCTAAAGTAGGGCATAGCAACAGACCAAAGAAACAATTCCACCCAAGATTAGCTTAGTGGACCTTTGAGTTTCTTGGGGTTACATATAGAAGTACCTGGGTGAAATATTATAAAAGCATAGGTGTCCAAAGACAGTTGTATCACCAATAAGGACATGAGTGATGAATGATAAAAGTTGTGTCCCTGGATCTCCTTCCTCTCCAGAAATTGTTTACTGCCTTTATAACCTTAGGGGAGAGACCTTGTGAATCTTACAACCTTTGTGAGTTGGCTGAGCCTTCTGAATTTAGTTTGCTTCTTGAGTCTTGTAACTTTTATTTATTCCCTGATTCTTTTTAGTTTCCTTGTTCCCTCCAGGATGAAATATTTAAAGTAGTAGGAAATATCTCTGTAACAGTAACAAACACACCAATATAGGCAAGAGGCAGACTAAAGCTATGGTTTAAGCTCTATTGGCAAAGGTGATGGTATTAGTAGTTGTAGCCTTTCTGAGGTAATTAAGTTTTGTCTCTGTCATACATCTTAGAGAAAACCCTAAGTCTGTCACATTCCTATACAAACATTATGTCTTACTATTTGCGAAATATGGATCCTTATATTACAGTCAAGTATGCTAGTCACCACTTGTCAAGGAGCTTCTTTTTCAATAGATGGAAACTATAATGAAGTTCCCTAACTAGTCTCACACAGAGATTAAGTGTCTTTAAGGTGCCAACCCTAAGTGACACATCTACAATGGAACTGTTATCCCTAAGACTCATGGAACAGAGTAGAAACAGGGGTAGGGAGAATAGTAATGCATCTCTCAACTCTCATCAGTGAACCTTCCTCATGAAACAGATGACAATGAACACAAAAGGCAATAAATGTCCAAAGTGAAGAGAATTAAGAGTTGTAGAGTGTGGGTCCCTAGACAGGACTCCTATATTAAACTTCACCCACTTAGAGCTCAGGGACCATTGGGGAAGAGGGGGCCTAAAGATTATTAAGAGCCAGAGGAGGAGGTGTATGACCATAATGAAACACAGTCTTAAAAGCTCCTGGAACCCTGCTCATATTAACTTGCAGCAATGACGTCAGCATACACAAAACCCATGCAAACTCATTCAGACAAAAGTCAACACAGAAATGCAGAAATGTGCAGAAAGCCACAACTTTGGCCAGGACAACTGAAAACTGCTGGATTGAAAACAACTGAGGGAAACTTGGTGGAAAGTTGGTCTTCTTTATTTATTTTTTTTCTTAAATTTATTGAGAATTTTATACATGTATATAAGGTGTTTTGATCAAATCCACACCCACTCCCTCCCCTCCAACTCCTCCCATATCTCCCCATCACTTTTTTCTGACAACTTCATGTACTCTTTCTTTTTTTCTTTTTTTTATGTGGCTTTCTGTTACTTTAACCTCTCCCCCCCGCCGAAGAGGTAACCCTAAAATCTTTTAGGGATTAGAAAAAAGCTCCCAAATACCTTTGACATTTTTGGCCTCAGAACAGAGTATGTTGCTAAGAGACTCAAGGACATTTGACTTTTAGATAAGAAACTGGCTACTTTCCTTTGGGGTCTTTTTACCCTAATTGCCTAGCCAATTTCTACCTCTGATTCTTATCACACCGTCCTCTGAAGAGGTTAATGAAATTGCCAATAGAGATCAGGATGCAGTCCACTCTGGCTTCTTCCATGCTGAACAGGGATGCAGGGTGAGGTAATTGGGGTACCCCTTCAGTGGGTCTATCTAAAAGACTCCCAAATTGCATAACTCTTTTCTGTAGGAAGAAAAGAAAGTCTTTGACTGATGAATAGATGTGAAGAAGTAAAAGCAAGAGTCATTAGCATTACAACTTCTAGACAGGGAACCAGAAAAAAGTCAAAACAGGGCAAATTTCAAATGTTCATATGAGAGTCCATTGGAGTTTCTTGACAAGGGCTTCCAAAACATCCCTCTATTGGGTTCTTCCTCATTTTTCTTTTGTCTGACAAGGTTGAACTGGAGAGTGATGGACTCAGGATTTGTTTTCAGGCACTTTGATAGCACTATGTGGAAGCAGAATCCATGTGCTCTCAGGCAGTCCCCTGAATTCTCAGCCCTTATGCCAGAGGGAGTGGTCTTCTTTGAGGAAGTGATACTAAACAGGTTGACCAAGCTCCAGGGAATGAATTCATACCAACAAACATTTGGGGACACAAAATTGACTTTAGAGACATTAACATATATGCAAAATGCATGAAAACATATGGCAGGACTATGGACTGATATAGATAGGAGACGGGGTTAAATATGATTAAGATGTACTGTATGAAATGCACAAAAATTCAATAAAAATAGATATTGGAAAAAAAGAAAATGGGTCCTGACCAGACACTGAACTTGGTTATGGTGTGATCTAGAACTTCCCATCCTTCAGATCCATGAAAAACATAAATTATCATTGCTTATAAACCACAAAGTGGCATTTTGTCATGGAGGCCTAAACTGCCTAAGATAAAGGCCCCATGGTTACAGGTTCTAAAGACAGCTGTTCCTTGGTGTACATGAGGGATTGGTTCTACAATCCCTGTAAATACCAAAGTCTACAAATGCTCAAGTTTCTTGTACTAAATAGCATGTGTATGCAACCTAAATATATCCTCCAGTATACTTTAAGTCATTTTTGGATACCTAATAAAACAGGATTGAAAGACAACTACAATAAATGTGCAGATAAGCAAGACAGGCTGGATCATGATGACATAATTCACATTCTCAAATTTCAAATGGCAACACAAGATTTGTTTCTTCCTGGCCTTAGATGGGCCAAATCAGTAAACCACTCGTCAATCAAGTGCACTCGGGGCCACAGAACAATAGAGGCTGCATCCTATCTTGACATGATAACCTCTTTAAGTTACCCATTCACACCTGTTCACATTTTGTCAATGATGCAAATGAAGGAAACAAAAAGAAGACAGATAGATGATAGATGATAGATAATAGATAGAAAAATGATAGAAGATAGATGATGATAGATAGATAGATGATAGATAGATAGATGATAGATAGATGATAGATAGATAAATAGATAGATAGATGATAGATGATAGATAGAAATAGGT
>NW_008330777.1:6080341-6084628 GCF_000622305.1 Nannospalax galili
TGACAAATGATGATTGATAGATACATGATGATAGATAGATAGATAGATAGATAGATAGATAGATAGATAGATAGATAGATGATAGATCAATAGATAGATTATAGGTTTAAAAGAAATACATCTGGGTCTGGAGACATGACTCAGGGGTTAAGGGCACTGAGTCCTCTTGCAGGGGACCCAAGTTCAGTTCCCAGAACCCACATAGTGGCTAACAGCTGTCTGTAACTACAGTTTCAGGAAATCTGATGCCCTATTTTGAGTTCTGCAGGCTTTGCACAACACAGGTGCACTTAACATACATGCAGGCAATACACTCATATACATAAAATAAAAATGATAAATTAAAAATTAAAAAATAAGATAAAAGTTATATTTTTTTAGAAGGGAAAGACTCAATCCACCCAAATTGTTAAAATCTATAACACTATCTCATTCAATTACTTGTATCCTACAAAAAAAACCCTATAAATTGATCCCAAGTAGGACTATCCATTAGCCTATTACAGGAATTAAATTGAGACTAGTCAGGCACAGCAAGAAGATGCGAATCATACCTAAAAAACAGAAGTTTTCTTTGATTGTTTGCAAAACTCAGTCTGAGCTCCTACTCTACAGAAACTGAAACCTCAACCAGAAATACATACATGTTTTTATAGGATTTTCATATCATTTTTGGCAGTAGCCATATTGGTGAATTTGAAACTTTCAGCACAGACAAATTTTATGGGAAATTTAAATGGTCAGTTTCTTACAAAGAAAGTATTTTCATCAAGAATAGACAAGGGTGGCATTCCCAGTAACACAACATATTGCTGATGCCAGTACAGTGTCACCCCTTTTAACGAACTCCACACATTTTAAGTAGATATTCTTTTAAGACAATTGCAAGAGGCAGCATTTTTCAAGGCACTCACAGACTATAGTTTTGTGGCTGTCTGCCCTGTCCTGTGACAGCCTGAAAATTATCCCATAGTGAATGAGTTTCCTTTATGATTTGAGTACAAAGTAGACACTTCCTGTTACTTAAACATATATCAATGAGTACACCTATTGCTAGGCTTATGAGTATGTGCACACAAGGTTCTTATCAAATAAATTTGTTAGTATTTATTCATCTACCACACAGAACAGAGTTATGCTGAGGTCATAGTTCATTAGTTCCACATTAGGTTAATTTTTCATCATTCTCATCATTCTAAAAAAGTGAATACTATCCCTCAAATAAAATTGAATGTGAAAATAAAATGCATGTAGTGTTCCCAGTCAGATAAGGAGTAACGTGACCATACAGGTTTATATTTTTCTGAGAAAAAATAAAAGCATCCTCTCTTACCTGAACTCCATTTTTATTTTCTTAGATGACCCTCACAATTCCTTATTGCACATACTCAAATAATTTCATAATTTTCTGTATAAAACTTGAACAGAAATATCAAATTACAGTGAACCTATGTAGTCATGATTTCAGAAAGAAGCTAAAATTCACAAAACATTGAAATTCTGAATTATTTTTCCTTTCAGTAGTATTGCTTAGCTTTTTCTATATAAAGGAAAATGAGAGCATGGAAGTATTTAGTTCAAGTATAACTGCTGTCAGACAAGGCTAGCACTATGTTGTTACTGAAGAAGATAATGAGTGTTACCCCTATCACAGTGTTTTTAGAAACTTTTTTGCAAAAGAGGTTTGGTCCCAGAAGAGTTAACATATAACTAAAGGATTTTTATTTTGATGGGAGTGACAGTCAGGATAGGAGAGAAGCAAGGGAGAAGAGCTCAGTAACTTTCCAAATGTCACACAGTTGATACATATAATGGCTAGAGAGACAGGAAGTCAATTTCCAAATGGGTTTACATGTAGCAGAGATCCCTGGTGTCATAACCCCAAATATATAAGTCCTGTACTCTCTGTGTAGCTGACAAGACAGCCTTACAGAATTTTTTTCTAAGAATTCTATTGGAAAAACTTAAGAATGTCATCAATATGGATTATAGAGGATATAAAGGGGGTAATAATTCTCTATTACTTTTGTTTGGAATACACAGGAGAAAAATAAAGAAAATATTATGTTGTACTATGAACTTTCTTTAAAATCTGCAAGATGTCCTTGAAGATACTTTCAGATTAATATCATAAGTATACTTCTTACAAAATATTGGTGCAAAGTTAAGCAAAATATGTAAGAATATGATCACTAGAGTCATATTAAGTGGACTCAAACCCAGTCTTTTCAGTTTATACACTGTGTGAATTTTCATGTGGAACATCTTTCTGGGATTCAGCACATTTATCTATAAAATAAGATAATTAATAATCTTATATTCCCATTAATAATATAGTTTTTATACATAAATCATATAGAAGATTATATGAAACACAATAACACCCAAATAATTATATTTATTACTGTTTTATTCACATTAAGCATACCTTAATAACATCTGAAGATTAAAACACATCATAGATAATTTGTTTTCAATATTAGCTAATAACAATAAAATAGTTTAAATATATCCACTGAAAATATATCAACTAGTACCACTTAAATAATACATATAGTGTGTCACTCTTAAAATATTTTTCATGGTGTATTTTGCTCTACATACACACACTACACACACACAAACACACACACACACACACACACACACACACACACACTTGCAAACACTTGGAACCTATCACAAAAGATACAAAAATCTGACCATGATGGGTTATGTATAAGTAAGAAGACATTTGTGTATCTGTACTGGAAAGATTTTTAATTTTCATTATATTGTTCATTCTGCCAATACTTTTAATAGTATTTTGCTTACATAGTATATAAAATTTTTTCCTTTGTTCCCCTGTACTTCTATATGTTTATCTTTACTCATACACTGTTGTTTCAGTTTTTGCTGTGCTAGACATAATCCTCTGCAATCATAAGGCAAGTATTGAATTATGCATGAACATTAGGAAGCTTTTTATCTCTGGCACCAACATCACTTTGTGTGGCAGGAGAACACTTTGTTCATTGATGACCTGCCCAAGCAATATTAACACAGTGTTGTCAAGGGGGGTATTCCCTATCCTGGGTCATTTTAACATATATAGTCTTCCCAAGCAGAAAACTATATTAAGATAATAGTATGATTATTATCTCTGATATCAATGAATCAAAGTATATTTGGAACAAATACATGTGATGTGTTATAAGCTTATAAGGGACATCTGTGGTCAAGAGAACAGGGCATCACAAAATAAAATACACAGTCTTCTTTTTGTAAGATGTTGACACTGCTATGTATATTAAAGGGCACATTCCTCCATTTCTTATTTTTAACATCTTTGCATCGATTATTATCTAATTTAAACCTTGTGATGTGAAAACTCTTTAAGGAGAGTTATTTTAAGTCATTATAGTTAGCACTAACATGGGGAATGTTTTTACTCTTCTGTCTTACAAAAAAGTAGTTTAAGAACTATAAAGAGGGATTTTTGTACGTTCCCTGTCCTAAACATTTTATAGAAGCACTGTGCAGAGTTATATTTTTCTTTATAGACCATTTGAGTGATGTATGTTCATGAAAAACTTAATTAAATGAGTTCATGAGATTTATAGTTATATAACAAAAAAGACTTTGTCTTCTTATCATAAAATATTTTGTATTCTAACATATATTTCCTCTACTTACAAGGAAATTAAATTTATTTCAAAATAAACTTGGTTTACTAAGTTGAAAATTTTGACTCAACTTTAATATTTTACATCCTTTGAAAAGTTTTCTCATTAATAATATGTCTAGGGGCTAGAGAGATTGCTCAGTGGTTAAGAATACTGGTTGTTCTTACAGAAGACCCAGGTTCGAATCCCAGCACCCACATGGCAGCTAACAACTGTCCATAACTCCAGTTCCAGGGGATCAAACGGCCTCTTCTGCCCTCCATGGGCACTGCATGACATGGGTGCACTTACCTATATGCAGGCAATACACTTATACACATAAAATAAAAATAATGAATAAAAAAATTTTCGTCTTTTTGAGACAGGGTCTCCCTGTAGCCCCAGCTGACCTGGAACTGGCTATGTAGACCAGGCTGGCCTTGAACTCACAGAGCTCCACCTGCCTTTGCCACCCAAGTGCTGGGATTAAAGGTTTGCACCACCACACCATGCTAATAAAGTATTTTTAAAAATTAAAAAAATAATATATCTAACAAAGCATTTAAAATATAATTTTCAAACTATTATTTGAATGGTATATTGTTTCACTATAGCAATGATAGAATAATTATTAACATAAAGA
>NW_008330777.1:6084654-6088247 GCF_000622305.1 Nannospalax galili
ATACAGAACATCTTAATAATCTTTATGCCCCCTCTCCCATATATGTTAATGTCTCTCCAGTCAAGTTAGACACCCAAGTTGTCTTTCTGGGTCTGTGTTATCTCACTCAGGATGATTGTCTCACTCCATACATTTACTGTGAATTTCTTAATTTCCTTTTTTCTTTTTCCATATTTTTATTTATTTGAGAATTTCATACAATGTATGTTGATCATAATCAGATTCCATTCTCTCTTTACAACACCACCTTACTACTACCCCGAATACACGCCCTCTATTACTGTTTTGCTTTTTTAAGGTCTAGTGAGTTTCATCTGTGTTTAGTAAATTCCCTTGAGTGTGGGTCTGGTGAATCTACCTTGGAGTCTGGTAAACCGACCAGGTATGACACCAGTAAAGAAAACTAACTCTCCTTCAAGCAGCTATCACTTACAAGGAGTCTGGCTGGAATCTGGACAAAGCCAAAAAACTTATGAAAAGCAATGGACTAATTTCTTTGGTAGAGGACATTTCAAGACAACCTAACATAGAAATGGTGGCATAGCTATTAATGGTGAATTTTATGCAGATCTACAGTGAAAAAGAGCAATGGCAGAAATACAGAATGTACAGTTTGGATTGAAAAAGAGTACTAGGAAGATTAATGTTGGGCTCAAGACATGTGATGAAGAAGAGGAGCCTTTTGATCAGGAGCTTATAGTGATTAAGGAGAGGCCTAAAGATTTACACTTAAACAATGGAGAGGGTGCCTCCAGCTTTAGCTGAGCAAGACCACACCCAGCCAAACCTCCAACATGTGAAAGTAAAATGCTGCAGGGGTTTTCTACTAAAAAACATTGAAGAAAACTTCTTTGAAAATGGATGAGATCAGTCTAGGGTCCATACCAAACTTGCAGGCAAACTTGGCAGTGTCATTTACCTGGTGTGGGCTTTAAAGGCATGGAAAATGCAAGAGTAAGGAGGTCACCAGTTCTTCCTCTGTGGTTTCAGAGCGATTCAGAGGCCAAACAGTGTACAGCAGGGTGTCCTTGCATAAAGAAAACCCTGACAGGCCATTGCATGAAGCTGTGAAGGTGAAGCCTGGTTGTCAGTGGAGACTCAAAGAAGATGTTCATGATGCCAGAGCTGTGAGACATCTGCCAAGGAGAACTGCATACAGGGACTTGTACCAACCCAAGAGAGGTTTATGCTGCACATAGCACTGCTGGAGAGGCTGAGCCATCTAAGCCCTTTGGAAGTAAAATCCTAAAAATTGGAGGTAGAACTACTAGATTTGGTGTTTCTCTGCTGACTTTTGGTCTTGTTTTGCTTGAGTATTTCCTTGCTATGCCTCTATTCCCCCTTTTGAAATGGGAATGTGTGTTTGGTTCCACTGCATGTTGGGAGTATATAATTTGTCTTTTGATTTTAAAAGCGCATACAGTTAAGAGAGTTCTCAGAAGAGACTTTAGATTATGGACTTTTGAATATTATTGAGACAGGTAAAGACTATGGGAACTTTTAAGGTTGGACTAAATGCTTTTTTCTTTTTATATGGTCATGAGCCTGTGGGGCCCAGGGATTGGTATGCGGTGATTTGAATGACAGTGTCCCCCATAGGTTTGAAGTATTCAGACATTTTGACCACAGTTGTTGGTGCTATTTTGTGTGATCTTAGAAGGTGTGATGATGCTGGAGGAAGCATGTCACTGGGGGCAGGCTTATAGGATTCTTAAACCTTGCCTGATCTTCAGGCACTCACTTTCTTCCTGTGCCTGCTTGAATGTGTGAACACTTAGCTTCTGCTCCTACTCCAACCATCTCTGCTGCCATGCCTTCCCACCATGATGGACTTTTGCCCCTTTGGAACTGTAAGATAAATGAACTCTTCCTTTTATAAGTTCTTTGGTCATGATGCCTCGAGCACAGCAACAGAAAAGTAAGACCCTTGTCAACTTGGAACACAAACACATCACTATCACACCATAACCTTTCCGTTTCTTGTCCCCAAGATATAATGTTAATGACATCACAACATAAGACAGAACAACCTTAAAACTTCCACAGTCCTTAAAAAAATCCAAACAACTTAACAATTCAAAGTCTCTTTTAAAAGTCTTTTAACTGCAGAATCCTGTAAAATCCAAAGCAAGTATTTTCTTATTTCAAAATGGAAGAATTAGGCACACCTAGCAAAACTTTAGTCCACCAAGTCACTCAAGATTGGACATCTGGGATTCACTCATGATCTTTTGGGCTCCAAATGGTTCCAACAGCTCCACTTCTCTGACTCTGCCATCAACAGTGCACACAGTTCACCTCACAAGCCCAGGCTGGCTCCATTTCACAGGTATTGCTGCCCTTAGTGGATGTCCAATGGTCCTTTCATCCCCCAAAAGCTGAGGTCTCCATTGAAACTGAGGCTGAACCTTCACCAATGGCTTCTTCTTGCCTCTTGGGGTGCAAAGTCTCAGATTCTCTTCATGAACCCTTCAATACTGGGGTCTTCACTGCAGTTCAGGTTGTGCTTTAGCCTTTTTTGGCCTCTCAGTGTGTCAAGCCTCAGCTTCTCTCTGTGATTCCTTCACACTTTCAACATCAGAGCCATGCAGGATCCTCTTACACATTACCAAGTCCTGCTTCCAGGTTGAGATGAAAGCCCTAGCCCCTCTCAACCATAGCTTCTGTGTGCCAACCCTGAGGAAATACTTCCCAATGATTTTGTCACAGTGATGCTGGTCTCTTGTTACTTACAGCTGACTTTTCAGTCCGAGCTAACCAACATCAATTTTCCCAGTAAAACAAAGGTAATCTGGTCTCTTCTTAATCACAGCTTATCCTTCAGCCCCAGTTAACCAGAACCCACAGATTCTCAATTCAAGATATTACACAAACAGCCCTGATAGTCTCTGTTTCCCTTTGAAACTTCACAAGCCAGACCTTCACTGTCCACAACTCATTCAGCATAATTGTTCCAAGCTCCACAGCAACAAATTCTAAGCACTCAATGGCTTTTCCAGTCCAAAGTTCCAAATGCTTCTGCTATCCTTCTCAAATAACCAAAGTCAGGTCTGTCACAGCAATACCCCACTTCTGGTACCAATTTCTGTTCTAGTTTGCTTTCAATTGCTGTGACAAAACACTGTGACCCACACCAACTTGGGGAGGAAAGGGTTTATTTAACTTACATCTCCTGGGTCACAATTCATCACTGAGGGAGCCCAAGGTAGGAACTCAGGGCAGGAACCTGGAGGCAGGAGCTGAAGCACAGGCCATGGTGGAATACTGCTTACAGGCTTGGCCTCCTGGCCCATGCTCAGTCTTTTTCTTATACAACATAAACAACCTGCCCAGTGGTGGCACTTTCCATAGCAGTCTGGGCCTTCCCACATCACTCAAAAATCAAGAAAATATCCCACAGATATGGCTACAGACCAGTCCAATGGAGGAAATTACTTAATTGAGGCTCCCCATACCAGGTGTGTAAAGTTGACAATTAAAAGTATCCAACACAATGGGTTTTAAAAATAAGTCATTACGAGTCAGTTTAATACTATATTTTTTAGCAGAATGATAGTCATAGGTTCTTCTCTATGGCCTTTGCCATATCTAGC
>NW_008330777.1:6088382-6179524 GCF_000622305.1 Nannospalax galili
ACACACAGTTTAATTTCATTTTCTTAACACCTAAATAATATTTCAATGTATAAATGTGGAGCATAAATTGAACTCGATGGACTTTTAAAGAAATAAAAGAGGCAAGAAAGTTGCATGGTAAGCAGGTATGAGTGGGTCTGAGAGGAGTTGGGAGCAGGTTGAACATGATAAAAATATATTGTATGAAATTCTTAAGGAATTAATAAAAATATAATTTAAAAAGCACAGTTGCAATTCCCCCATGATCCCTCATATTTCACCAGTAAGCACATGATTATCCAGGACACAGACCACCATGCCCATCATATGGCATCATTATAATGAGTTATATACAGGCCTTGATAAATACTAATGACCTTATTATCATTTAACCTCAGTTCCCTCACCTTTGTCATATATTTATTCTCTACATCTTACAGACAGTACTTGAAACATACTTATTCATTTTCAAACTTTATTTGAAGCAACTTTATTGCATCTTTTCAGATTGTTATGACTGGTTATAACCTTGTAGATAGGTAGGTGCTTTAAGCTGCTTTAGGTATCTTAAGGATATGCTCCTACTGTCATTTGGCCTCCAGTATTTCTCTGGAGCAAGGAGTTGAATTGCTTACTATTCCTTATTTCAAAGCAACCTTTTTTGTTGCTGTTTATAAATTCTTTATCATTTTGTTTTTAATTGCCAGTTATTTTTATTCACTGTACTTTGAATCCCTTGTTTTGTTATCGTTCATCAGTTTGGGAACAGTTTTAGTGGGTATCTCCTTAAATGGCTGATCATATTCTGTCCTTTTTCATCTTGCACTCAAATGTAAAGCTTTCCATACATACAGTATACAGCTCAGTATGTCCTCTGCACTTTACACTTTCTTATCTCTGGACATTAGTCTAACTGTTTCCTAAACCAACTCATCTTTCCACTATGTCTAAAATTCTGTCAAAGCCTATTCACTGGTTTCTGACTTCAATCTTTATATATTCATTTCTAAAAACTTCATATATTTATTTTCCTTCACTTAATGACATTTTCTTGATAGCATTTAAACAGTTATCTAAACTATATGTTAGCTAATATTAGTATCTATCTAGTAATTTGTATCTTTTAAAATCTATGACTGTTTTGTTTTCACACACATCAGGTTGTCTTATATGTTATAACTATATGAACACTGACTTTAAATCTGGAAAAATGTTTAAATAGTTTGAAACTCCTTTCAGTGACTTTAGCAGGCAGTTATCTCAGCAGCTATTTTGTGTGCCTTCCGGCATTTCCATGGACAACCTGATTTTAACACAACTGAAGTATAAGACAGTATGCATGGTGCCAGAACACCATGTCAAGTGACATAATGCAGCAACAGAACCTCTACCTAAAAGTTTTTCTAGTTTCCAGGAAACTGTTCCAAAACCATGTGGAAACAATCATAAAGTGTGAGTAAGTTAATACGTTTCAGAATGTATTAGTAATGAACTAGCAAAAGAGCTGTCAGTATAAACATCCCAACTTTAATTCTTAAATAATTTCTGATTTCTCAGAGAATTCTCTACTGCCTTGAGACCCAAATATTCTATTGATTACCACCTCTTTCTCTGGTGTATTTTCCTCCCCACTATCTCCCTGTGCATCCAGAATAATGGTCTCATAGAAAACTACTTGCAACTATGTGTTTGTGTAAATCAAGACAAAGTGAGTCTCCTTCAGACTCTCATGAATGGAGGTGACTGAAAGTTAGACTTTAATTTGGAATGCTGGTGGTCAGTTTCCACTTCAACCTTCCTCCTAGTTTGAAGCCCCTCAGAAGACTCTAGTCTGAATTCACTTGCTATCCTTGTAGCTGCTTGGTGCTCACCTTCTTGGCATAGCTCCGTTTTTCTCCAATTCTGCCAAATAAAGCTATTTATTTGTGTCTCTGTTCCTTCAACATAAAAGTGAGTTTACTTTATTTTTATTATTGTCTAAAGTTATTAAAAAGTTGCTGCTAATTTACTTCCACTAAAAAAACATAATTAAATGCTGCTCAGTATAACTTCTTGAATCCAATTTATATTAATCTCTGCAGTACTGATAAATAGCAAAATATATATTACTGCTTTTAAATGTTTAATGCATAAACATAAAATTATAAGCATCACTGTAAACTTTTAGATATTTGAAAAACAGAAAAATTTTCTTTATACTAATTATGAAATTTGGTTTGCTTTTTCCTATACATTATTTCTTAGAAATCATAAGGTTGTCCAAATTATCATATGTTGAAAATTCGGGCTGTGAAGTAGGCCAGTTTGCAGAGTACTTATCTAGTACCTATGGTTCCATTCCCAACGCCGCATAAATATGTGCACGATAGAGCACACCTGTAATTCCATCACTCTGTAGGTAGAGGCAGGTGGATGAGAAGCTCAAGATCATCCCAGCTACATAGAAAGTTTGAAACTAACTAGCCTATACTGTACGATACCCTGTATCAACAGAAAAAAAGTTATTCAGTAGTATTTTATAGATTATGTACTATTTTATATACTTTAAGACTTAAAAGTACGAAGTGATTAATGATAAAGTCTCTGGACAATTGCTTCTAGATGGGCTATTGGTGTTTCAAAAGAAATATCAGGGCACTACACAATGTAATGTCATACCTGTGTCTGGTTACAAGCAAGAAAATGATCTTTCTTTTCTAAACAGATTTAAGTAACTGTCATCAATCATCCATGTCTGCCCAATGCTGACATTTGGGGAGAAAACAATTATGTTAGAAAGGAGAATTTTTCTAAGTGTTATAGAAAAATACTTTTATTGATTCTTTGAGAATTTCATGCAATGTGTTCTGGTCATATTCAGAACCCTTCCCTTCAGAACTCCACTCCTTCTTTAGTTCCTTTATTATTTTTTTAAGGCTTACCCAGTCTAATTTGTGTTCTCCAAATGTTTTTGAGTGAGGGTTTATTCCCCAGAGCCTGGTCAACCTACGTAGAGTCACACCTTTAAAGAAGACTGTCTCTCTCCATCTCCCAGCAGATAGCAATTTCCAATATTACCTCAACTTTGGTTGCAGCTTACTGTCCACCTCCCCCTCCATGCTAGATTTTATATGACTTGGGTTTGTGCAAGTCATGTGCATGCTGTCACAAGTAATGTGATTTCATGAGTGCAATTGCCCTGTTGTGTCCACATAACACAGCTTCCTAGTATTCATCCACCACCTCTGATTATTACCATCTTTCTGTCCCTTTTTCCATAATGATTTCTTAGCCTTGGGAGGAGAGGATGTGATATAGGGCCAAGAACTCCATAGTCTCTTATTCTCTGCCTGTAGAATGGCTGTGGGTCTCTGTGTCAATCATCATCTATTAAAAAACAGAAGAATCCTGGTGAGAGATGAGAGATACACTAATCTATAGGTATAAAAATAAGTCATTAGGATTCAGTTTAATAGTATGTTATTTTAGCAGAATAATAGCAATAGGCTCCCCGCTGTGGCCTGTGACCTGCCTACCACAGATTCTTGGCCCTAAAAACAGGCAGGTATGGGCTCCATCTTGTGAAACGGACATTGAATTCATTCAAAAGGTGATTGGCTATTCATATTCATATTCCTGTTGAACCAGTAGGCATGTACTGCCAGGTCAGTTGTTATTGCAAATTGAAAGGTTCATAGTTGGATAAGGTTGATGATTATTTTTCTCTTCCAATAGCATTTATAGTATCTTCCAGCATTCTGAAAGATAGACAGTAGAGATGATACTTCAAGGACAGTACCAGCTTGCTTTCTCCTTATTTGTTCTACAGTTAAAGTATGAACTATCTTCAGCAATAGAGTCTTATTATTAAGTTCTTAAGAGTAACCAAAAGCAATGGCAATAGCTAGTATTGTTTGAGAGACTACAGGATTCCACTTGTCAACAACTCCAAAAGAGGGAGTCTATTCCTGGTACTGGGCTTTTTGTTTGCTAGCCTGTAGTGTCTGGTAGGGGCATGGTCTCCTCTATTATAGGGTAACTCCACTTAAATTCTTTTTATATTGTATATGAGTATATTTTAAGAAGCTTCTATAATAATAGACTTCCATTTGACTTTTTCAAAAGGCTTTAGTTATCCCTCCTCACACTCCCTTCTCTGCTCTGTTTTTCAATCCCCACCTCATTTAACCTTTCCTACTTCATTATTTCCCTTTCTTCATTTACATCACTATATTCTATCTCTCCTCCCATGAAGTTCCCCTCCCACGGCCTCTTATTAGCTTCCTCACCTCTATGGATTCCAATTGAACCATACTAAGAAAGGTATCTCAAATGCAGCCATTTCAAACAATAAATGTAGCCGTTGCTAGTTTTTGCATAGACCATTGAAATCATGTCACATTTTTAAAAAATCTATAAACTTTTAACATTTATTGCAACAAAAAACACAGAAGGAATTATCTGTAAGGCACCCTGGTGACTTTGCATACCTTGATGGGAAAAGTCCTGAATCACAGTTTCTCTAAGTCTTGGCGGTGTCCTGAAATAACCTTGCAATAGAAAAGGATGAGAGCCCTATAAGGAGAAGGTCATTTACTCATGTCTGTCTCTTTCAGGATGCTAGCAGGAGACAGTTTGTCATCTCATGTTTTGATTCTCACGGGAATTTTATGTGAATCCAAACTATGTAGTCTGCTTTTGGCTCCTGGGTGGTGATGCCATTCTCACTGCAGCTATCTGACTTCTGTTTAATGTCATTCATTTCCATTTCTGGGACAAGAAACTGATATTCTCGGCTTCATTTGCTTTTCACTGACTATATAGATAATAAGCTATCTAAAGCTAAGAGTGTAATAAATCTGACCTTCAATTTGGACTTGAATGTATTGTGTGCCTATATGACAGTAAGAGTGTCTGAAAACTGAGTACACCTTACTTAGGGGAAGAACAGGAGATACAGAGCATGTGAGAGGAGTGCAGGAGAACTGAAATGTCTTCAGGGGCTTGTGTGGACATTAATTAATACCCATGTAATATATTTCATAATATTATAAACATCATTTGATAAATAATTAATGAAAAGGAGAGGGGAGCATCCAAATAAGGATGATATAATTACTGAAGAATACAAGTACAAAGCATTCAATAAAGCTATATTAATGTAAAATTATTTTATGAAGCATATATAAGTTGTTTATATAAATATCTCACTTTATCAGTTAACTGTATGTGACATTTGGTTAAAGAAAACTAAAAACATCAAATCTCAACAACATAGACAATGTCAGATTGGTAAGCTAGCATTTGTCTATTGTAATATACACTTAGCTGGGTCTCAACAGGAGTTTGCCTCTGTTCATCTCCACTGGGTTCATTCACTTGACAGAGGAATGGGTGATCTGGAGGCAACCTAGTCAGGTTGCCTCTGTTCTCACATATCTTTCTTTGCCTCCCCCAGGAACAGATGATCATCTCACCACAATGTAGAGGCAAATCAAAGGATGCCCAATCACACACATGTTTGTTTATTATATGCATGTTAATATCCTATCCAGTGTGTGCTGCTTGCAAATGAGGAACTCAGATTTGAGAGATTCATTGTTCTCAGTGGTAGGAAGGCACTGGCAAGAAATATGGCTATGAGTATGAATGTAGAATCCATTTAATGTGGAGTGAGGAAAAAGTTGAAACACTGGTATAGTCAGCCAAATTCTTCCTGTCTGAAGTGTCTGTGTAAAGACACACTTCAGTTGAATATAAATATTAAGTACTTAAAAGTCTATGAGTCTATGTTCAAATCAGAATTCATGTCATTCAATATATATTTATGTCAAACATAAACATGTACATTATCTTGAAGGGAAATGTGAAACTCATTTGTCCTCAGATATGAGGTTTTATACAAACAGCCTCATGTTTATGTCCCACCATTCAAATTTAGGGTGCATTGCAGTTATTATCTCTTTGCAGTATTAAGTAAACATGTCTTCAAAACAAGATAAAAAGCTTTGTGGATGGTAATTGAACTTAAAAGTCCTAAGAAAATCTTATGTATTAGAAGAAAAATTAGGAGTTATAAACTGTATAGATGGTAGACATGAATATGTATAAGAAAACTACTTTAATGACCATAGTGTATTTGACTCTGGAAAGCTTTACCATGTTTCCAGAGCAGAGTGTAATCTTTTTTAAGTCACTAGAAAATATTTGTGTGTTAATAAATGGCTCAAATCAGCAAAGAATATTGCTGAGTATCATTTGGATACAACAGAATATATTGAACATACAAATCTGAAGGACAGCTTCAAATAATCTATGACAAAACTGTGGCCATAAAGACACTACTGTAGAGCAAACTACTGATTGACTAAAACTGATAGATTTCACTGGCCACAGAATAAAAATAATACATATATAATCTATTTTTATATACAATGATAAACAATTTGCTGTTCATACAAAAACATAAGCAATAGATTTGTCAGAATCAAGGAGGAGTAAAAATCTCTAAAATCTGTTTTCTACATAAGTTTAAAGCTATACTTCCACTCAAACTTTAGGTGATAAACCTTGAGGTTTCTTTCACTCTCAGACACAAGATGACTAACAAATTATAAATGCAAAGACCTTTGACATTTCATAGGAAGTATTCATAGTATTTATAGGAAGTATCATTCTTAGGTCAAGACACTTTGAGGTCTTTAAGTTCTTTGACTGTTTACAGAAATATTCAACTGTACCAAACAAAATTGCTATATAAATCTTGGATCAGCCGTCACTCTGTTTTCTGAATTTTTATTCTGAGACAAACAGAGGTGAATTTAGGATTCACTTCTACATGTTTTCTCAGATATATCCCTGAATGACTAAATGTAGGCAGTCTCCTCAGTTTCCACCAAGGGCAGAGCTCTCTTTTCTCCATCTCTCATATGCCTGATATAAGGTATTTGTAGATAACTAAGGGTAAAACAATGGCATTTATTAGGATTCAGGCCCATTCAATAGGAAGGAAATCATGCGTGTTACTTTAAACAGCCAAGTACACATGGTTGGAGAGGTCAGAGACTCTAGAGAAGATCTTACTTCTGACACTTCCCTAAATCAACATGATTTCATACTATTTTCTGAATCCTAATTTTACAGACAAGTATACTTGTCAACATTCATCAAAAAAAGCTTCTTTTCGCAACCGATGCAGATTATTTCAAAGTTCCACAACTGATCAAAACACAGAGAATAAGTGATTGTGATGTGCCCAGTCCTAAGTAACATATGTACAATGCAATCTTTATACCTAAGACTCAGGGAATATCTTGGAATGTAAGAGCTACAAGGCTCCTGATGCTAATTAATACATTCTAGACATGTTAGAGAAGCTGCCCCAGTGAAATCTCTACAGTATGGTAGCCTAACATGATCTGCATAATGACAAAACCAGTTAACATGCCAAGGTGAATGGGGCAAAATTCAAGGGTCCCACCTCAAGATGAAGAACTACAAGCAATCAATGGATGCTAAAAGAGGGAGAATCAGTTTTCTCCAGGGATTATCTCCCTAAGAGGTTTTCCAATAACAAGTGGGAAGCCCTAAATAAAGGTATACATCAGCACCTCTGAATAGATTTAATGCAATATGTGTGTGTGTGTGTGTGTGTGTGTACATATTGTGCTGCATTGCTTCAGTTGTCAACTTGACACACCCAGGTTGAGGAAGCCTCAAATGGGGAATTTTCTCCATTGGATTGGCCTGTGACCATGTCTGTGGGGCATTTTCTTGATTGTTGATTGATGTGGGAGGGCCCAGCCCACTATGGGTGAGGCCACTCCTGGGCAGGTGGTTCTGAATTGTATAAAAAAAAAAAAAGCAGACTGAGCATGGGCCAGGGGACCAAACCAGTAAGCAGTGTTCCTCTATGGCCTGTACTTCAACTCCTGCCTCCAGGTTCCTGCCCTAAGTTCCTACCTTGAGCTCAGTGATAAACTGTGACCCAGGAGATGTAAGCCAAATAAAACCTTTCCTCCCCAAATTGGTATTGGTCAGAGTATTTTTGTCACAGCAATGGATAAATAAACTAGAACAGAAATTGGTACCAGGATTGTGGGGTATTGCTGTGATAGACCTGACCTTGGTGTTTTGGGGAGGATCATGGAAGCATTTGGAACTTTGGGCTGAAAAAGTGTTAAGAGTGCTCTAAGAGTGCTTAGAGTTTGTTGCTGTGGAGCTTAGAACAGTTATGCTGAAAGAGTTTTGGATGATGAAGGCCTGGTTTGTGAAGCTTAAAAAGGAAGTGGAGACTACCAGGGCTTTTTGTGTGATATCTTGAATCGAGAATATGTGGGTCCTGGTTGGTTGGAGCTGAAGAATCAGCTGTGATTAAAAAGAGATCAGAACCACTGAATGAAACCTTTTCTTTACTGGAAAAATTGATACTGATTAGTTGGGCCTGAAAAATCAGCTGTGAGTAACAAGACAACAGAATCATTGAGGTGAAATTGTCTGGGAAGTATTTCCTCGAGGTCAGTGCACAGAAGCTGTGGTCCAGAGGGGTCCTGAGCCTCCATGTCAAGCTGGAAGCAGGACTTGGTAATGTGTAAGAGTCTCCTGCATGGTTTTGGTGTTGAAACTTGTGACGGGGACAGTGAGAGTTGCTGAGGCTTGGCAGCCTGAGAGGCCAGGAAAGGCCATTGTTGACATTGCAGGCTCAGCAGCAGTAAAGAACCCCAGGATTGAAGGGGTCATGGAGGAAATCTGAGGCTTTACACCCTGAGAGGCCAGTGAAGATGCAATCTCAGTTTCAGTGTAGACCCCAGCATTCTGGAGATTCCAGGACCATGGGATGACCACCAAGTGCAGCAGAAAGTGTGGAATGGAACCAGCCTGGTCCTGTAAGGTAACCTGTGTGTGCTATGGATGGCAGAATCAGAGAAATGGCTCTGTGGAAACCCTTTGCAGCCCAGAAGATTGTGAGTGAATCCCAGATGTCCAGCCTTGATCTACTTTGCTGGGCTTAGGTTTTGCTTATGTGTACCCAATTCCTTCCTTTTTTAAATAAGACAGTACTTGTTTTGAATTTTATAGAAGCTCACAGTTAAGAGATTTTTAAAGAGACTGTGGACTTTTAAGTGTTTTGATTTTTTAAGGACTGTGGGACTTTTAAGGTTTTCCTGTCTTATGCTGTGCCTTATGTGTTAACATCATATCTTGACAAGAAATGGAAAGGTTATGTTTATTAGTGATGTATTTGTGTGTGTGTGAAGTGGGAAGATGACAAAGGGTCAATTGTGCTGGATAGCTTTAGTTGTCAGCTTGACACGCCTTGGTATAGGGAGCCTCAACTGGGGAATTGCCTCCATTGGACTGGCCTGTGGTCATTTTTGTGGGGCATTTGCATGATTGTTGAGTGATGTGGGAGGGTACAACCCACTGTGGGTAGTACCAACCCTGGGCAGGTCATCCTGAATTGCCTAAGAAAGCAGGTTGAGCATGGGCCAGGGGAGCAAGCCAGTAAGCAGTGTTCCACCATGGCCTGTGTTTCAGCTCCTGCCTCCAGGTTCCTGTCCTGAATGCCTACCTTGGGCTCCCTCAGTCATGAACTGTGACCCAGGAGACGTAAGCTAAATAAACCCTTTCCTCCCCAAGTTGCACTGGTCAGAGTGCTTTGTCATAGCCATTGAAAGCAAACCAGAAAACACACACACACACACACACACACACACACATTTGTATTTATATATGTGTGTATACACACACACATATATATTTAAAACAGTAATAAAGAAGAGAACAAGGAATTGTGAAAGAGTTGGGGTCACAGGGGAGGAGTTGGTGGGGAACTGGAAGGGATGAAATAATACAAAGATAATACTCGTATATGGAATTAACAAAAATAAAAAAAGTTGTGCAGATTTCCCCTAAGATAATTATTCAGAACATGATAAACTTGCATTTAATCCTTTAAATTAGTATTTTTGCTTATAGTTTATTAACTTGATAAGAACCTTGAAGGAACTGTTTTTTTTTTTCCTTTGGCAATTATTTTATTCCTAATAAATCCCTAATAAATCATTTTTGTAATTGAAAATATCTAAACTCATTCAACACTCAAATTTGTTTAATGGCATTTTATATCTTTAACTATTAAAGTGTAAATGACATATTAAAACAAGAAGATTTAATATGATTCTTCTTAATAAGTTGGATATTTACATACCCACAACCAAGATACTGAAAACATCTATAGTTTATAAAGATTTCTGTATATTCTTCTGCAGTTTGAATTTTTGTTTTGTTTACAGGATTGTGCACATGAAATTGTCTTCCCTTAAATATTTTAGTAGACAATAACATTGTTAATCATAGATTGCATTATACAAAAAATTCTAACTTATTCATGTTGCATAATAGAAATTTTGACAACACTGTAAATTAGTTGCTCATTTCTTCATCTTTCCTTCCAAATCCCTGGCATTCACTACTCTATTCACTCTATTTATGAGCTTGACTATTTTAGATGCTTCTTATGAATGGAATCATTTGAGTCTATTACTCACTTATTATCATTTGGCAAAACACCTTCTGGATTCATCCACACTGACACTAATGAAAAATGCTTTTTGTAAGTGGGAGAATATTACATTGTATGTCTATGTTACTTTTCTTCATGCATTCAATCAGCTGTTTTCATACTCATCCGTTGTTCAAAATGTTCCAATAAGCATATAGACACAGACATCTCTTCAAGATCTTGCTGCCAGTTATTTTGGATCTGGTCAAATGGATTAAATCCAGAAATCACTAATAGGAAGAAAATACTAAAATATAAAGTATGCGGAAGTTAAGTGACACATTCTTAAACAACCAAGAAGAATCTATGGGGAAATTATACATCTTGAGATGAAAAAAGAGCACACCTCAACTTACAGGATGCCACAAGCGCACTACTAGGAGTGAAGCCCACCTGGATACTTGCCTCAATGAAGGAAGAAGAATGTATCTGAAATTAACAACTTAACTCAAGGAACTGAAAATGACTAAGCTCAACATTAAAAGGAGGAAATAGTAAATACTAGATCGTAAATAGAATTGGAACTAGAAAAAAATTTAAAAGATAATGAAACAGGTGGTTTTTAGAAAAAGATAAGCAACTTTGAAAAACTTAGGAAAAATAAAATTAGAAAAAAGACAGATAATTGATGTCACGTAAATACAAATGATCACGAGGACGTTATGAATATTAATGAATGAATTCCTAGAAACAGACCCTACGAAACCTGAAGATTTAAGAAACAGAAAATATTGACTGAATAAGATATATTAAGGAGATTGTAACATTAATTGAAAACCTTCCAATAGAGAAAAACCCAATACCAAATAATTCTCCTGGTGATGCGTACCAAACACTAAAACAAGAATTAACGCCAGTTTTTAAAAATATTTTCACATTGTGTATGTAAGAAATGTAGATTTAAATGTGCCCTCCAATAAAAAAAATCAAAAAAGGTAGTATTAAAAATAGTTTCTTTCGGATTACTTTTGGAGAAAAGTTATTCCCATTTCTGGTTCAAGAATACTCTCACGCCCTACAGAAAAACCATTTAGAAATATATGTTTGCTTCTCTTTATTTACAGAATGCTACCTGCATTTCATATCTCAAGCTGCTCGAAATGGTATATAGATTTCCCTTAAAGAAGGATAACTATTTCAGTATTCTATTATTTTCTCTGATGATGTGGCAGGGAAATGTTTGCTTGGCAAAATAAAGCTGGCCACAATCAAACGAGTGGCAAGATCTAACTAGAGCAATAATGCTTTGTAGAACATTGACCTCTTTGCTTTAGCACCACTGATTGGGAGCAAGGCCGGGGTGAGGGGTTATGTGTGTTCACAGACTAGCAACCAATAAGGCTTCATTTTCATATACCCTAGAAGTATGCATTGAAACAATCTGAACTAGAATTTAATTCTCACTTGTCACAGTGGGTGATATATCTTTTGCACTTGTAAATATAACAAAAAGAGAAAACTCATGGGTAAAAGTTATAGCAACTCATCAAAAAGTACATGAGATGGCATGTTCCCTGACATATTGAAGTTATCCACATCCGCAGCAATGATATCCTGGTAGCCTCAGCACCTTGCCCAGTGCTGTGCATAGCAAGCAGGCAGTGAATGTTAGTCAATTTAAACCTATTTTCACCTCATAATGCCATTTTTTTGGTCTTTTTGAGACAGGGTCTTCCTATAGCCCCAGCTGGCCTGGAACTCATAGAGATCTTACCTGCCTCTGCCTCCCGAGTGCTGGGATTAAAGGTGTGCACTACCACATCCACCTCTCATAGTGTTTTAAAAGAAAAACAACATAATGATATAGGAAAAAGGTATACTTTTAGAATGTGATGTTTTCAAAACAGCCACTTAACATTAATAAGTTAAAATTTTCCCTCAAAGAGCCACTGTGACTTTTGTTTATATTTTTATTGCATTTTTGTGCATTTCATACAATAGATATTAATCAAATTTAGACCCTGTCCCCCACCCACACCCTCATAATCCCCTTCCACCAGATTTAATGCATTCTGTCATATATATTGTGGTCTATATGCTCAAGAATTTGTATGTAGATGTCCCTCAGTGCAAGTGCAGTGACTTTTTTTAAATTTAATAACCACATGATTAGAAAAAGCATTTCATTACAGCTTTAACATATTCAGTAACACATTCCAAAGCAAGGATACATCTCTTTCAAAAGCAGCTGTAAATTTTGGGGTTCACAGTTGAATTAATACAGTTGTACAATATTGAACTCAGTATAAACCCTGTAAGACATAAAATTGAGTTTTTATCCTTTAAAGATCTCCATATCATTTTAAAATATGCTGTTTCCTACATTTTTTAATGCTACTAACACTTAGATGTTTGCACATGTGTCTTTAATCTCTATGTATCTGATTATTACTAATTACAGTCGGTTACACTCGAATCCTTGGCACCTGAGTATGGATATAAAGTCATCAGGTAGAGTTCACTGGTAATGTTTATCACCTCTACTATTTAACATGAAGTACATTTTTATGCTTCCTTCTCAAATATGTCTTTTTTAAAATTTGTTGATTTTGTGTGTGTATATCGTACAGAACATCCCACACAATCTTGTTTATCTATATACCAACTTCTCAAATGGCACCCTCCCATACCCTGTGCCCCCCCCACACACTGGAGCCCATATATTCTGTCATTCCTCTTGCTGTCCAGTGTGTTGTCAGCACCCCCAGCCATTCCTCAGGTCTTGTCTGTCTGCTGAATCTAGTAAATCTATCTAGAGAGCCTTGTTTTAGGAAGATCAGCTGTTCCTCAATTAGCAGCAATCAGTTGTCAATATTCCTTTAGATAAGATTGGGGTCTGCTGTTCATTTTCCCAGTTCTATGGTGGGTTGCTGTCTGGGAGTCTTTTGGGCCACCCTGGCCAATAACTCGAAGGAAGGTATCTCCTGTCTGGCATTGTTTCTTGTTATGTAGCCTTTAGTTATACATATGGACTCAAAAAATTATATTGATCCCATTAATCTTTGGTTGTACTTTCCTTTTGGGTATTTAAGGCCCTAAAACTGGCCCAGATAAACCAATTTATTTTTACTCTTAAGGTGGTTTGAGGATCCTCAGGAGTCATATGGGCTTGGGAGGAGCCCCTGGCTCCTTTCTTTTACCAGTTCCATCTATGTGAAGATAAGTCAAAAGTCCTGCTCAACCATGGCACCTGTGCCTTATTGGAAATTTTGCTGTGTAACTTACTTTTAGTTTTAGGACATTGATGTATACAAGATTTCCATGCATCTATGGCTATGTACTCAACTATAGTGAAATTTATGTTTTGAGTTCACTGTTTAATTTTGATGTTGGTCTTGTATATTTAGCCTATGGGGATGGCTGAAAACATTTATAACAAAAAATGAAATGTTAATGCAACAATTTGAAAAGGCCCAAGATGTTGAAGAAATGTGTAAATAAAGAATAAATGAGGAAAATAAATTATAGATAGTTCTATTATAGCAAAAAATGTTAACATAGTGGCAATGAAATACATAGTGTGAAAATATGACATTACATTCTACCTTTCAGGTAAATCTTTTTTTTCTTGTCTTTTTGAGACAGGGTCTCCCTGTAGGCCTAGTTGGCCTGGAACTTGCTCTGTAGACCAGGCTGACCTTGAACTTGCAGAGATCACCTGCCTCTGTCTCCCAAGTGCTGTGATTAAAGGCCTATACCACCACGGCTGGCTCAGGTAAATCTTAATATAAGCAGTTAACTGATTTTGTCAATCAATGTGTGGGGAATGAAGGACTACTGTTTTCCTAAAAATCCTTGCCCAAATAAATATTAGTAGTAGTAGGAGGAGTAGTAGTAGTAGTAGTATGAGTCTTAAATACACCTGTGAAATACTCATGGAAGTCAGAAGAGGGAGTCAGATTCCCTTGGAACTGACGTTACATACAACTCTTAGCTACCATGTGGTTGCTGGGAATCAAACCCTGGTCCTCAACAGGAGCCAGTGCTTTTAAAACACTAAGCCATCTCTCCAGCTCTTTTGAAAAATTATTTTTTTTACAAATAATGTTTTTATATAAAACCAAGGATAGAGAAAATTGTAGCACATTAAATATCTCTAACAACCTTTATGGGTTGCTAATACTCAAGGGCTATCATAATGTTTGATAAATATTCTAGAAATTATCTTTACTGTTAATAAAACATTTCATTTCTACTATATAACTTATGAGGAAATAACACCTATAATTATAATCATCTTTGCATTTATTAGGCTTCAATATTTTCTTCTACAAATTACAGCTTCAGGTTACATGTGGCTTGTTCCTCTTTCTGTCGTCTGTACTCCTGATCCTCTGCATTCAGTTAATCATAAGGTTTTCCCAGTTCCTCCTCCAGTATTTGTCTCCCTGTCCAAAAACTGAGCTCTCTGCTTCTAATTTTATCACTAGTCTCAACCCAGCGCATCCTCCAACACACTGCCAAAGTAAATCAGGGTAGCTCACTCCACCTAATGTTTCTAGAAGTTGCACACTGACTTTAAGACAGAGTCGAGATTTATTTTCCTAAATCTGCGTGACTGTTCCCTTTTACTCACTCCATTTTCTTATCAGATACATCTGAGTCTCATCACAGATCAACATATGCATTCTTGGCTTCTGTAATTCATTGTGTTCTACTAAATCCCTGAGATTATCTACATGCACATTTTCCATTATCGAGAATACTCGTCCTATTTGCTCATTCACTGGGTCTCAGCTTAGATATCACATTTTCTGGGAATTCTGCATCCTGAACTGGGTTACTGCATGAATTCTCTCGACTCCCCTCTCATTTACTTTAGCGCTACTCTAGCAGAGCAACAGCATATTAGTAAACAAAGAGACACGGAAGGAATAGCGTATGAAGAAATACTTTATAATCAGATGTGAGTGTACAAACCTGTAATCCCAACAGTTGGCAGTGTGAAGCAGGAAAAACACTGTGCGTTTGAGGCCAGCTGGGCCTACATAGTTAACCTCAGGTTAGCCTGGGATATGTATCGTAACAATGTCAAGAATACTAAAATTGCTGGGTGTGATGGTGCATGCTTTTAATCCCAGGACTCACTTGAGAGGCAGAGGCAGGCAGACCTCTGTGAGACTGAGGCTGTTGGGTCTGCATAGTGAGTTCCAACCCAGCTGGGGCTATAGGGAGACCCTGTCTCAAACAAAACAAAAACAATAAAATTATTAGAAAATTTATGAATCACTTCCTAAACTCAATATTCTATGGGATCACCTATTAATCATGAAAAGTTCTGGATTACAAGGTCGTTTAAAAAAATAGGATCATGTTGTGTATCACATACAAGCTGGTCTTGAACTAGAGGTACCCCTGTGTTAGTTTCCCTCACACTAGGTGTATAGGCATATACTATATCACCTGTACTATATTACAGGAACCTTTCTTTCGCAGAAGAAATAGTCACAAAATTTGTTAAACATGTAAATAACTATTCAGGATGCTGCATTGATACATGCTGTATGGCTTTTCCTAGAAAGACATGAGCAAAACTATGCTCTGCCCAGATAAGGTACCAACTACAGACCACACAAAGTAACAATTCACTAGAAGTCCAACTTGGAGAGCCAAAGAGTTTGGCCAGTTTACTTATAGAGCATGGGTGAAGGGTTACTTACAGGAGCACGAGTGACTCAAAGGTATCACCAAAATTCCCATTCCAGCATAGATGATAACTCAGTAGAGCTGCATTCCTGGAGCGCCTTGCAGGACTTGCAGGTAACATGGCCAGTGGCAGTCTCTTCTTCCCACCCGCCCTCACTGCTTAACCTCAGAGAGGGGCCCTGTGAACGTTGTTTCCACTTTACAAGAATTATAAGTCTTACTTCTTTCTTAAGTCTTGTGTGACTCTTAAGCCTCAACTTTCTGATATTTGTAAGTTTCACTCATTTCCTGAGCCTTGAGTCTCCTTCCTCTATCCACAGAGGATGTTCTAATTCAGAGGTACACAACAATGCAGATGTGATCTTGATTGACTATTACTATCAAATGAACATAAAGAACAGCAAATGATATACATGGCAAAATGGGAAAGTAAGAAATGCTATAAAAGTGTTCATTCTGAGTGAAGAGGAAATACTTCGGGAAACTGAACATTAAAATGAAACAGCTCTAGGATCAAATTATAATTCTATCAGTGTTTATAATTCTAACAGTTGACTTCTGGAATAAAGTCCTTTGAGATCTAATTTCCTCACCAATGATAGTAACACATTTTCCTGAAAAAAAATGTGAATAATGTCTCCTTTTTAAATAAACAGGACAACATCTGGCACAGGATATAAATGTACTCAGTGGTAGTTAATGTTATAGAATCGGTTATAGAGGATATCAGTAAAAATTATGATCATGGAGAAGATGTCGTGTAATAGTTCATCTGGGCTTTGAAGGTGGGCAAGCTCTAATTAGAAAAGTTGAAAAGATTGGGAAGGCTGAATTTCTCCTGTTAAAACACACTAATTAGGGCTGGAGAAATGGCTCAGCAGTTAAGAACACTGACTATTCTTGCAGAAGACCCAGGTTTGCACCCCAGCACTCACATGGCAGCCTTAACAACTGTCAGTAACTCTAGTTCCAGGGGATCTGACAGCCTTTTCTGTCCTCTGCTGGCATTGCACAACATGGGTGCACTCACCTACATGCAGGCATTACACACATACACATAAAGTAAAAATAAATAAAAAAATTTTAAGAAACCACAAATTACAAGCTACCTTGTCCTGTTTTTCTTCGTGAATAACAAGGTTCCACCACATTTCAAGCTTCTAGAAACAAAGACCAACTATGCTAATTACTTAGCAACTAGGATAAAGTAAGTTCACAGCACTTTGTTGTCATTAGATTTAGATATCTGTGTATGTGACTCTAAAGAAAAGAGACTAACAAAGAAAAAATAGTTTGGGTAAAATTAAATTACGCAGTGCTCTTAAAACCAAGCAAACCATGTATATCCAATTTTATTAAAAATTTTAAGGCAGAATTGGAGAGATGGCTCAGTGGTTAAGAGCACTGGCTGCTCTTTCAGAGGACCCAGGTTCGATTCCCAACACCCACATGGTGGCTAACAACTGTCCACAACTCCAGTTAGAGGAAAGTTCAGCGCCCTCTTTTGACCTCCACAGGTACTGCACAACACAGGTGCACCTACCTACATGCAGGCAATATAGTCTCATGCACATAAAATAAAAACAATAAATGAAATTATTTTTAAATTAAAAAATATTTTAAGGTAAATGCAAATAGCTGGTGACTGAAACAAGATATATGTTAATTATTTCCAAATTAACATAAATTTGGAGAAAATATTCTAAACTCAACATGATTTTTGGATAGGATAATGAAACGTATTAGGAACTAAAGAAACTAAAGAAACACATAGCAGTATGCATGTTTCAATTTGAAAATTCAGAGACGTCAAGAAACTAGTACATGATCATGGGATGGGGAAGGCTTCCTGGGAAAGGTGGTAGGAGGCAACAATATGAAGGAAGAAAGGGGAACATTAATGCAGCAAAGATTAAATGGGGTGGGGAATAAGAGGTCGGGGCAGAGGAGGGAGTAAGGGGAGGGATAAGTAACACTAAAGGCTTTCAGTATGTGTTTCTGCATGTGTGTCTACTTATATATTTATATACATAATATATATATATATGGAGAGAGAGAGAGAGAGAGAGAGAGAGAGATTAAAATGAATTATCCTATAACAGGGGACATTGCCCTTTCTAGACATCTTAGGCTAACATAAAAAAACTTCACTTCCAGGAATGGACCCTCTCTAGAAGCTATTGACTATGGCTCCCATAGACCCTCAAACAGTACTGGTCATTTTCCCTGATCTTGGTTATGCACCATAACTTGATGGTAAGACCCTATTGCTGAAGATACTACATACAACAGCTGTAGAACAAACAAGGGGGAATCAAGCTGGTGCTGACTTCAGAGCTTCATCTTTGCTGAATAGGACTCATAGTCCTGGAAAGTGCTCTGTATGGTAGCAGAAGGAAAAAATAATCATCAACCTTACCAGCTGTGAATCCTGTGAACTACAATAACAACTGACCTGACATGATATACCCATTGGTGCAATAGCAACATGAATATTATGGGAGCAAGCAACCACTCTTTAACTGGATATGTAGTCCACTATGTAGGTCCACTACATTGATATTAGGCTTAGGACCTGCAGCTAGACAGATCACAGGACATGAGGAGAACCTAATAGTAATTTTATTAAATATTTATCATATTAAACTGACTCCTAATGACTTATTGTTATGCCCATAGATTAATGCATCTCACAACTCTCACCATAGAAGTTTCCTTATGCAACAGATAGTGTTTAACACATAAACTCACAACTGGCCAATGTGTAGAGAATGAGAGGCTTCAAAATACTTACTCCTTAATAGGACACATAAATCAAACATCCACATTCCAAAGCTCAGGAATCATTGTGAAAGAAGGGGCAGAAAGACTATAAGAGCCAGAGGTGGTAGATGACTACAAAGAAACAGAGTTATCCAGAAACCTGATCAGTTACTCATATGAACTCACAACAGTGGTACCAAGCATGCACAGATCCCATGGAAGCTCAAACCAGACAAAATCCCAGCGTAGATATGAAGAAGTGGGTAAGAAGCTCCAACCCCACCTAAGGAACTTTTGGAAACTAATGACTCCTGGGAAGAGCAGAGATGGTCTCTTTTAAGGATGGGACTCTTGTAGGTTAATTAGGGTCCAGTGAATGGACCCACACTGAAGAACATTTAGGGATACTAATTCAACTCTATAGGCTGTGTGTGTGTGTGTGTGTGTGTGTGTGTGTATACATTAAATTGGGCACTATAAGGGGAGATGGGGATAGAGAATGGGATCTAAATACCATCAAATTGTATTGAATGAAAATCTCAAAAATTCAATAAAAAACCAAATAAATAAATATTGACAGTCATTTTTATTGAGTTTTTGCACATTTCATACAACAGTTCTTAATCAACTTAAGACCCCCCTCTCCCATCCATGTCCCCATGCTTCCCCACACCAGGTCTCGTGTATTTTGCCATACATGTTAAGTCCCATCCAGTGAAACATTTTACCCAGATGTCCTTTGGTGCAAATTCATTTTTAAAAGAAAAATACTGAGCAAAAGTACGCAAAATTAGATGCTAAATTTTAATGCAATCAAAACCAAGTGACATAGGCAAATAGAGAAATAGAATAAAGTTCAAGTGCAAATCTGAAAGTGCATCCTTTAATCCCATTCTATAGGACTAGGGAGGGCAAGCACTAAAGAAAATGGTTTCAGGAAGCAGAATATTATCTATATAGATCATCAAGCACAGTGTCTAAAAAGATGATCTGCCCAAGTTAAGAATTAAACCAGTTACTTGGCTGTTGCTTATGATCTGGGACTTGGAGGAAATAGGGTTACATGCCAGCCTAGGATACACAGAACATAGTGAAGAAGTGGTCAATGAAGTAATTCCACAGTGAAATAAATCCTTAATAAACTGCTGTACCTGTTCAGCCACTCTGAACACCAGTTAAATTCCTTTTCAGCAACCTAGTGCTGTCCAATGGGCTCAAAACCAAGGTGGATTGTCACAATGGTATTGACATAGATGGGTATAGTACTATGGAATTGTTTCCATTAAGACTGATCTATCCTAACAGCTTAATAATATTCCATTGTAAAAATGCACTACATTTTATTATCTATTCATCAGATGGTGAACGTCTAAGATTTTTACATTTCCTAGCTATTGTGTATATAAAAGCAATGAATATGGTTAAAAAGTACCTCTGTAGTAAGATATAGTCTTTTGTGTATATTCCCAAGTCATATAGCTGAATCCTTAGAGCATATGGTACATCTATTTCTAGTTTTCTGAAGGACATTCAAACTGATTTCTATAGTGGCTACACCAGTTCGCACTCCTACTAGCAGTGAGTGTTTCCCTTTACCCACACCCACACCAGCATTTGTCATCTTTTATTTTTTTCATCTTAGCCATTCTGATGGAGGGTGAGATGGAATCTCAGAGTAGTTTTAATTTGTATTTCCACAATGGTTAAGAATATTGAACAATTTAAAAGGAATTCTCAACCATTTGTATTTCATCTTTTGAGAATTCTGTTTAGTTCCACACCCATATTTTAATTAGGCTGTTTCCTTGAGGTTTAGTCTTTTGATTGCTTTGTATACTTGGGCTACTAACTCTTATGCAATTTGTAGATAAATGGATGAAGCTGGCATCAATAATTCTACGTGAAATAATTCAGACTCAGAAAAACAAATATTGTGTATTTCTTCTCTTTTGTGACTATTAGACTTGAATCTTTGTGTGAGTGAGTGTGTGTGTGTGTGTGTGTGTGTGTGTGTGTGTGTTTCATTTGGAATATTGTTATAGGTCAGCTTATTAGTAAGCAGCCATAGGTATGGGGGCAGCTTTCCTTCATGGGAAGGAAGGCAAATGCAGTGGTATAAAAGGGTAATGGAGAATAATGGAACAGAATTGGTTAAATAGGGTGGGAGATGGGAGAGCAGAGTAAAGGAGGGAATATGGAAGAGATAACTAACATCTAAAGACCTTTTGAAAAAGTCATATGAAAGCCTACTACTGTAGAAGCTTCCTAAAATATACACATAAACATACATCAAAAGTGTTTAAATGGAGTTTCTCCATAATGAGGTGACAATGCCCATACCAAACACCACAGGTTAACATATAAAAAGCCTACTACTTCAAAGAATGAATAGCATCTCACAGACTTGGAAAATCACATTGTTGAGGGGCATTGAGAATGAATATTTGCAATGAGTGCATTTCTAGTAAATTCCTTTTCCTTATTATCCCTATGTCCCTATGTCTTCTCTAAATATAAGTTTATGATAACAAGAATGTTGTCCAGCTTTTATGCAGATACTTGGAGTTCCTCAAGCAGTACATTTACTTGGAAAATGGTCCATAAATATCTATTGTATAAGTGATTTAGTTAAACATAACCCTAACGATGTATGCTGAACCTGCTCCTACCTTTTTATGGATACTTATTTCTGTAATTGAGGCTCAGTGAGTACTCTCTAAGGGGCTTGTGGTGTTTAATAAACCATTTTCATCTATTTGATGGTAAATACTGTTAAAGGATTTCTTATTTTGAGCAATAACTTATTGAGGATAATTAAGGATATTTAGGGAAATTTAGTATCAGAAGGAAACATGGGAAATTGGAATAATGAGAACCTAGCACCAACTGTTCTTGGTAAGCCTTAATGTTCAGAGAAGGAAACTCAAGAAGTCATCTTTTGTATTTCTTCATCTACAAAGTGAGGTTTAGAAGCTGACTTCTCAAACCATCTTAGTAATCTAAGCCTCCTCATATACTGTTGACTGTTTTTCTTTTTCCAGAAAAGTGTAATATTTTCATTTAGCCTTTAACAAAAAAGCATTCAATAAGATGAGGTGTATTTGCTTGGATCTTAGTTTTCATCTGTGACTTATGACAATAAAATATATGGCATATAAATATAAAATATGAATATAGAAAATATGGTAATAAAGAGCAGTAAAATATGTCATATCTTTCTTTCTTTTGATTAGACATTTTAGGTGCAGATTGTATAATTTTTTTCCAAAAATTTCCTACATATCAAAACTGCTGAAGTTTTTCAAATATATTTTAAAGATATAGTATTTATTGTACAACAGCATGAATTAAGGTCTTTAAAAATACATCTTGAAAAATTAAATTGGTAACATTTAAAGGTCCATTCAGTTTAATTTAACTAATACATAGAAGATATTTTGTTTTCACTGACTGTTTGCACTCCCTGACTAACATGCCAGATGCCACAGTTCTTCAAGTTGACGGAGGCTCCCTGGAGTTAATGTCGTTAAGACAGTTGTTGCCAGAGCACTGAAGCAGATTGTGCAAGGCTGCATAATCATATGATTTCACTCAGTTGGAAAGTCACTGCAACAGGAAAAATCAACTATTTTAATGAAAAATAAATTTACACTATTGAAATATCTGGATTATAACACATTTTAAACACAGACTAGTGCTGTGATACCCCTTAATATTTCAGTTCATAAGCCTCTAGTTCAGTTCATCTTTATAATGCAGGTGGAGATTTAAATTAAAGTGGATAGTAAGGAAAGTTAATTTGCTTGAGCCACTTTATTTTCTTCACTAATTTTATATCCCTTTGAACAACATAGTCACTAATGAATAGTATCGTAAAAAAAATCCTGAACAAGAGATAACTAATCAAATGGAATGTCCACACCTGTATGCCTTGTGTTAGGGACGCATATTAAACTGTACCACTTGGACTAAAATGGCCAACAGTGGAAGACACTGTTCATCCCCTTCCTACTTTCTTTGCCATGATGAACTGTATCCCCTTGTACTGTAAGACAAAAAAAAAAAAAAAAAAAAAAAAAAAAAACCTTCTTCTTTTTCCTGATTTTTATCAAATATTTTATCACACAACAAAAAAAATGTAACTACATAGAATATTAGTACCACAAAGTAGGGTCCATTGACATGACAAACCTGATTAAGTGGTTTATAGGGTTCTGGAACTTATTTGTGAGAGAAAAGTGGAAGCAACTGGAGCTGTGGGCTAGAGAAAGTCAGGAATGTTATAAGAAAAAATTCAGTGGTTCATTCTGGTAGGGTTTTGGAAGACCAGAATGCCCAGAGAAATGCAAAAAGTGAAGACCTAGCTAATAAGGTTACAAAGGATGATAAGTATATTGCTGCATTCTGCCCGTGTTCTTAAAACTTGAGTGGGGTGCACTTCAAATGCTAGAGACTAAATTGTTTGGCAGAAAAAGTTTCAAGACAATTCAGACTGTGTCATTATTAGTGCTTACAGCTCTTATCCAGGTCTACATTGATAACAGTGAAAGTAGCAAGTATTGCATAAAGATATGAAAAATATGCCATTTGTTGGAGTAAGGATGGACTGTAAAGTGGCAGACAAGATATCAAGAGAGCAAAAGTAATTGCTAAAGAAATCAGCATCATCAAAGAGAAATTGCAGAGAACACTAGAAGGCTCCATCTTGTGAACATGTAAACTCACTTGGAAAGAGCAAACCTAAACTAAGAATATCACTGAAGGGAGAACTATTTCCCAATGGTCAGCACAGAGAGACTAGCGCAACTGTTTGAAGACGGCGGGTTACATTTGAAGACTGGAGAAGAACTGACTGCCACCACATGATGTTCATTTTGCAGGCATGAAAGATACAAGTTTGAGAGGGTCATGGAGGCTTATGTCTGTTAGGGAAAGAGAAATTTACTGCTTGTTTGAATTTACTGCTTGTCTGAGTTTACTGCTTGTAACCAATTAACTCAACTGGAGACACAGGCATCCAGAGATAGGGGCAAGTGCTACAGTCCCCGTAGCCTGACCTGTCTGGTCTGTGTCATGTCACGTAGGCATGTCTGCTTACACAAGATAACAGGGAAGGGCCGTGCCAGGCATCCCTCCCCGATTGGGACACCTGAAGGGAGTTGTAACATTTTTCTTGTTTTAAAGTTATTGGTTTGTGAAATGCTTGCTTTAAAACTATTGGTTGTATAAACTTGGGCTTTTGTGTAATGGTTGTGGGAGCCTATATAATCTTTACCTGAAATTGCCTCAGGGTCGATCGCTCTAACCAGACCTGTGCGTCTTGAAAGCCCAGCTAGCTGGTTTAATAAAACTCTGCTTGATTTTTGCATCTCCATACTCGTGCATTTGTTCTCCTGAAGAGACCCACCGAGTCACGGACCCTAACAATGTCAATTTTCTGTAGAGCTGCTGATGCCAAGCAAAATGGGAGAGGTTCAGAATTCCTGCAACGAAGCCCTGAGAAGCCACTGCTTGAGGCTGTGAAAGTGAAGCCTAAGTTTAATGGAGACTACAGGATTTGGAGATGGGAGGACCATGTGATATCCACTGTAGAAAGCTGTAAGTACAGAGTAGAGCCAGACCAAAAGAGAGGCTATGCATGCTAGAGGTAGAGCAGCTGGAGGTTTGATCCTTTGAAGTCCAAGTGATTCCACCATGAGCCCCAGATGTGGACATGGAACTTCAGGATTTGGAGTTTGCCCTGATGGTTTTCAGTCTTGCTTTGACTTGATCTTCCCTTGCTATGACTCCATTCTTTCCTTTTGAAATGTAAATGTTTGCTTTGTGCCATTGTATACTGGAAGCACGTACTTTGGTTTTTGTACAGTTAAGATAGTGTCTTGAGTCTAAGAAGACACTGGATTTTTAAACAGTGTTTAATAGTAAAATTTTTATTTTATTTTAAGAGTAAAGACTATGGGAACTCTTGAAGTTAAATGAAATATGTTTCATTTTATGAGATGAAGATTGCCATGAGCCTGTGGGGATAAGGAGTGGAAGGTTACGGCTTAAACATGAAATGTAACAAAGGGTAGTCTTGTGATGCTGTTAATGTTGATTTTCAGCTTGGCAGGATCCAGACTCTCACAGGAGATAAAACTTTTGGCATATTTGCAAGGGAGTTTCTAGATTGGATCAACTGAGTTTGAAAGGTCTACCCTAAATGTGGCAAGCACCATTACATGGGCTGGAGTCACAGAATAATAAAAACAAGAAAGCAAACCTAGAACCAGCTTTTATCTCTCTCTGCTTTCTGACTAGATTCAGTGTGACCATCTGCCCCAACTCAACTTCCCTGGCATGAAGAACTATATCCCCCAAACTATAAGCAAAATGAACCTTTCCTTCCTTGTTTTTGTCAGGTATTTAATCACACGAATGAGAAAAATAGCTAATACAATACTTTTTTAAAAATCCTTCTAGTGGTTACTCAATCCTATAAGAATTAAATTTCAAAGTCTTACCATAACTTAGACAATAGGTAAAGTGATTATGTTGATTTTGTATCTAGTCCATTAATTCATTTGCTAATTTAAAGATGATTAGCTCATTATACATTGATTAAGGATTCATTAATATGGGGCCAACATAATCTTACCTACATACAGTCTCCTTTTTTTATAGTTTGGAATTACTGAGTAGCTACAAGTATATGAACCTTGCCTTTGACCCCTTTTTAGAAGACTTAGCAAGCAAGCTGTTTAGTCTCTAGTCACAGCTCATTCTACTCAGAAAAGAATATAAAATAAAATTCTGATTTGTAGGTCATGTATCTCAAAATATTTTCAGAAAGTATTATGCTTACTTTTTTTTTTTTTTTTTTTTTTTTTGGGACAGGGTCTCCCTGTAGCCCCAGCTGGCCTGGAACTCACTTTGTAGATCAGGGTGTCTTCAAACTCACAAAGATCTGCTTGCCTCTGCCTCCCAAGTGCTGGGATTACAGGCTTACGCCACCACGCCCAGCTGTATTATTCTTACTTTTAAGTAAGAAAAGATGTAATAATAAGTAAAAGGATGCTGAGATTGAATCTTCTCTGTTAAAATTGCAGAAGCATGAAGGGCCAGCCTCACTTTATTCAATTCTTCTTCTCCACGAAAAACCAATAGGTTGCATGTAGAACTGTTCAGTTTTTCACTCAACTACAAACATTTTGCCATCCTTTCTCAGTAAGTACAGCTGTCTTAAACCTGATATCAGTAAAACAGTTCCACAAAGTATAAACATACCACTAACAACACATTCAGTCAGAAATAACAATGTAAATACATTTTGATATCAGCCAAATGTTTTGTGGTATCTTACAGTTTCAATATTGTGATAATGAAGCTTTCAGATCTGTTTCTGTTCCTGCATTGCAAACTTAAATGAACATAAAATCTATGCCTCTGAAGCATTTTGTTTAGCACACTGTCTGAACCACTAAGATATGCACAACTCAGTTTCACAAGGACTATAATGGCAATACCTCTTTAATATCCAAACTCCAAGACAGCAAATAATAATTTGAAATACTTAAGCAAGCTTTTTACCCTAGCTTGTATCTGTTTAAATCTTGATACTCTAGATGAGTCTTATTTAGTCATATTTATATGCTAAGAGAACCATTCTTTTCTTACTCTTAAAGTTTAAGTAACTGTGTAAGTCATTCTCTGAATCCATCTCAGATTCCAGTGACAGAAAAAAATTTCAAATAACATGTAGAATTTTCATTCATGGATTACATTGTGTTAGCCAGGGCTCTTTAGAGGCATATAACAAAAAAAAACACTTTTATTATATTGGCCTATACTATTCAGTTAGAAGTTGGATAGTCCAAAAGACATCATTTTACACTGAAGAGCAAGGGTATCCAGTAGCTTCTTAGTTCTAGAAGGTGGAAGCCTCAGACAAAGAGGAAATAAAGGTAGTGCCAGTCTGAGACTGAAGACTTAGATGGTTCCTTGAGAGTCACAGGTTTGATCCACATGGAAAGGCTGAAAACCTAGGAGCTTGGCATCCTTGGGCCATTGTTGAGGAAGAGTAAAGCTTTCAAGGGCTGACTGAATCCTCCCATTTCCACTTTATTTCATCCAGGTCCTTCCCACAGATCAGGGCAAATCTTTGTCCCCATTTTCCCCACATGCCTATCCTCTCTGGAAACAACCTCATAGACATACCCATAACTATGCCTTACTAATTTCCTAGGCATTTGTCAATTCAATCAAGTTAAAATCAAGATTATCCAAGGCATATAATAGCCATTTTACATATTTACTGACTAAATACACTCTGTTCCTCTTACATAAAAAGACAAAAGAAAATAGTATGCAATGTAAGACATTTGTGTTAACATTGAAAAGGTCAGAGGATCTTAAAGAAAGCTAAAAATATATAAATATGTACATAATTTTCCAAAAAGCAAAATTCAAGAGAATCAAAGTGTTCTGCCAGACCAGAAACTTGGATTTCTAAATAACTATAGTTCAAAGAAGAAATAGCTTTTGAATTTCTAAAGGTCAGCTTTACCATTCATAACAACAACATAACCTCTTCCTCTTTATTAGAATATATGTATCTAGTTTCAGTGAAAGATACTAAGACACAAAAACTGAAATTTGGGCAATGAAATTTAAAACCACTTCAAACATGTCATTGTCATGAACTACCTCTTTTTCAGTCTTGTCTCATAGATATTTCTATACTATAATTTATAATTCATGATTCTGGAAAGGAAATGGAAAGTGACTTTGAGAAGTCATTTTAAAGGCAATTTTCAGTTGACAAGTTGTTCAAAGACATGATTGAGGAATTTAAAAATTTATAAATTTTCTCTATATACTATTATTTTAAGTTATAGTAAACCATACTTTAATAATAATAATCTGAACCATTTAGATATAATGAATAATAATCTACATGGAAATAATACTTGAATGGAAATGTTAAAATAACATTTGTATATCATGGTCAAACAAAGCCTTTCCAACTGCTGGACAATTATTTTTTAAATTAAGGGATTGTTTTTTAGAATATTGTTTCTAGTAACAGTTCAAACAACCAGAATAAGTTCTCTTAATTTTTATTACAGTATAAATATAAGGCAAAAGTCTAAATTTTGAAGCTGATTTATTCATTTGCTCTTCTTTCACCTTGATTTGTTCATTGTCATTGTGGTTATCACTACCTAATATTTTACATACTCATGGTGTATTTTCTGCATCTGTTCACTAAAATATGAACTCTCTCAGGAGCTCCTAGTTCATGCTAGGTATTGGCTAATGAATGCTTATCATTCACTGGTTGCAAAAATACAATATAGGTAGTGTACAGCTGGCTTTTCTCTTGACAAAGTTTAAAGTTAACTGAATGTATAATAGGCAAGCCAAGGCATTTTAAGAACACTATTGTAAGTCCATGTGAGAGAGAAACAAAGCAGCAGGGACTAATTTTGAAATGCAAGGAAGGCTTTCTGAAATCAAAACTCACATCCACATGATGTTTGGAGATCAACCACGTTTTTTGTAAGATAGGCAGTAAGGACAACATTATGCACAACATCCAAGAAACTATAGAGAAGCCAGAAATAAGTCCTGTGCACTTCTACTTTATGGTTTTTAATGAGGCCAGAATCATCAGTTACAATGTTTAAGGTATATTCTGCACCAAGTAACAGAAAGCAATCAACCATACCTCTGTAACTGACTGGGTAAACCACCAGCCCAGAATTCAGACTACTCTCTCCTTTCCTTGGATCCAATCGCCTCTGCACTCTGAGCTCTACATTGGTAGTCTCAAAGTGACTGTCAGCAGCTTCCAGATTTGTTCATGTTGTGTCTAGAAAAGAAAAGAATGGAAGCTGTTTCTATTTGTAGCAGAAATCCTGAGACTCACTTTGGTTAGCTCAACTTAACTCACAATAAAATTGGGCATTGGAATGTTATAGTCCAGATCTCCTACTCCCTCTCTGGAGCCTAAATTGAATCAACTACCCTGAATGTATAAGGAACACATAGAAACAGAGAATTTTAGCAATGGAAAAAGAAATAAATGCATGCATAACAACTGACCTGCTGTGTTTCCCATGTAATGTTAGATTGCATCATTAAATCAGTGAAGCCATTGAACTGAGCAAAGGAGAATCCATTTAGATTTTTTAAAGTATTTTACTTATTAATTTTATTTTACGTGCATAAGTGTATTGCTTGCATGTATGTGAGTGCACCCGTGTCGTGCAATGCCACGGAGGTCAGAAGAGAGCTTCGGATTCCCCTGGGACTGGAGTTAATGACGGTTCTTAGCTGCCATGTGGGTGCTGGGAATCAAAACCAGGTCCTCTGCAAAATAAGTCAGTGCTCTTAACCACTAAGCCATCTCTCCAGCCCCAGAATCCATTTAGATTTTTATGTTAGAAATATCACTCTTCCTGCCATGGAAAGAGTATAAATGAAAAGAGTAAAAAAAAGAGAAAAAAGTCAAATCAAGATTAGAAACAAAGAAAAGTGGAAATTGTTGCAAGGTGCCCCCAGTGGGGCACATCTGAAAACATTCAAGATGTGTTTAATGGTTATAGTTAAACGGGACAGACATTGGCAAATATTTGGATTTAAGAGATAAAATAAAGAGGAAAACTAACAGCTATTCACATGTAAAATGATTGGCTATATGGTTATCTATGTAATATCATGGCATATGGTCATAACACAAAGCCAAACAAGAAAACAACTACGATGGTAAACAACACTATTAAAGGGAATTAATTCCCATTGCTACTCATGGGATGTAAACTTAGGAGTTTGACAAGTTTGTAGGCCATAACATTGAAACTTTTTCTGTTCCCAAAGCCTTCTCACTTCAGGAAATGGTAAAGATGCTAGGTGGTTCTATAATAAACATGTAAAATTTGACTGAGCATTTAGTGTTAATTAGGAAAGAGAGGATCCATTTTCTATTGGTGGTTAAAAATTTGTTCTCTAATTTCTAAATCCAAATGTGTTTCCCTCCTAGCCAAAGATTAGGAGGAAAGATTAAGATACCAGGAGCATATGATAAACCATCTGTGTCTCCTTGTGAGGAATATAAACATATATTAAATAGCACATTCTTTTATATAGACATGGAATGGCGTAATAATCAAGCATACTCTGATACAGTAAATAAAGCAATATGCATAGGAATGGAAACTATCAAGGTCAAACAGTGGCTGGCACAAGCAAAGAGAAAGTAGAACACAATAAAAAAGAATCTGTGTTAGTAGCAAAAACAATGAGTCTCTCTGCAAGGAGCAGTATATTTTAAATAAAATGGCGATCTTTTTCAAAGGTTAAAAACTCATTCAATTTTATGTCTTACAGGGCTTATACTGAGTTCAATAACATATAATTATATTAATTCAACTGTGAACCTAGAAACTTGCACCCACTTGTGAAAGAGATGTACTGTTGCTCTGGAGTGTGTTATATGTTAAAGCTGTAATGAAATGCTTCTTCTAATCATATGGATATTAAAACATTTTTTAAATAAATAATGATTTTTTAAAAAAAACTTTAAAAAAAAAGAATCATGTTGGAATAAATGTTGCTACACACACATGCTAGATGCTTATATAAAAGGGGAACAGTTCTTCATAGGCTGTGCCCACCTGATATAGCCACTGAAAGAGAGCTAGGCAGTCAGATCAGCAGCTTCAGGATGCAACTGATTCAGCAGCAGATGTGAGGCCACATGTCTTGTTTCCAAATTTGCTAGAAGGATAAAACTTTATTAAGAAGAAAGCTGAATCTGGGTTATTCAATAATGAGGTATATAAAAGACATAGCTAAACTGCACTGCATGATAACTCAGTGAGAAATTCAGTGCAGAGGAGGGCAGGGGACAAAAAGGGTCAAAGAATTGGAAGAAAACAGAAATAAGAGGTAAAAAAAAAAGAGCAGAGGGAGAAAGAGAGAAAACAAGTCAACAAGGTGAGTAGGTAAGAACTTGCTCTTGGCCTGGTAGCTGAAGGGAATGCTTGAATGGAGAGCATGTAACATTTAATTATGTGCTCTTTACATTAAGTAACACTAAACTTTTTAACATTACTTTTATTTTATGTGTATGAGTGTATTGCCTGCATATGTATATGTGCACCCATGTCATGCAATGCCAGTGGAGGTCAGAAGAAGCCATAGGATTCCCCTGGAAATGGAGTTATGGACAGTTATTAGCTGCCATGTGGGTTCTGGGAATTGAACCCGGGTCCTCTGCAAGAGCAGCCAATGTTCTTAATTACTGAGCTATCTCTCCAGCCCATCAGACTAAATTTCAATTTTGTCTCCCCACATTTTAATGAAACCGTAATATATTGGATGCCTGTGAAAGTGGTACTAAGAATAAGAAAGTAAATAGTCACAAGTGTGGACAGACTCACAATGACATTTATGCTAAATCTTGAATATCACCATTTTCTTCTCAAGAGAAAGGTGGTAAGTTCTAGATTGTGTGTTTCATTGCAGACTCCCTTGGATTATGCTGTATACTAAACAAATTTGAAATGAAATTAACTTTACATATTTGTGCTGAATGAAAAGAACAAAATGAAATACTGAAAGGCTGCCCATGCCATAAATCAGAGCACGTCAATGAAGCAGCCACTGTGTAGAACTGACCTAAGAGTAACTGTGACACAAATGTACAAATTGTACTTGAACTTCAATACATCAAAACTTAAATGGAGCAGTCAGATGTTACTTTAGAATGTTTCTTTGCCAAATATACAGTTTTAAGTGTCATTTTCAACATTTACCAATTCTCTGTGTGTGTGTGTGTGTAAGGTTTTAAACTTAGTTATCATACTCTATGTGTGACTTTGAGAGAAAGCATGTGTGGTGGTTTGAATGAGAATGTCCTCCACAGACTCCAAGTTGATGGCACTGCTTTGAGGGGTCTTAAAAGGTGTGGCCTTGCTGGACAAAGCTCACTGGGGGTGGGCTTTGAGAGTTCTTAAACGTTGTCAGATTCTCAGTGGCTCTGTTTCCTGTGGTTGCTTGAACATGTGAGTGCTCCTCTTTCTACTCTGGCCACATCCTACCACCATGCCTCCCTGCTATGATTCCTCTGGAACTGTAAACTCTAATAAATGCTTCCTTTTGTAAATTCCCTTGGTCTCAGTGTTTTATCATAGCAACAGAAAAGTAACTAATATGTGACATAATCACAGATCAATTTCCCCCCCATTTTGGGGGGTAGCAGGGGTCTTTGGTTAGACTATTGCTCAAGCTCTATCTCAAATAGTATGCTTTTGATACCAAAATATTCTATTTTCTAAACATTTCTGCTTTTCTAAAGTGTGGCATTTCAACCATGGTTGTGTTTCTACTGTTGTGGTGTTTTGAAATGCTATGTGTTAAACCCAGGGACTTGCACAAGTGGCATGCACTCTTAATTGTGTTTTCCTGAGGATTTCTACTAATCATTTATTCAAATAAGTCACAATTTCACATGACATGACAACCCACAATGACCTTGTCTTAAAAATTATGTAGTTTTTTTTTCCCAAGAAGAGCCAAAAATGACTATTGAAAAACTGGTATTTGACAGTGTCTTGTACTTTCATCCTTCTCAGTATTAGACTTCTTGCACCTTCCCAAATTTATGTCTCAGAGCTTTCCTTGTGATGACTTCATTGTATTGCTTTCAGAAATTTACTTGTTTATTCTGACTGTGGCATCTTGTTTCTATTTTTATTATTTATATCAGGAAAATAAACATTAATGAAAATAAAATAAAATGGAAAATATTATATTGTGAGGTAACCAAGGCCCAGAAAAATAATCACTGTACCTTGCCTTTCATACATGAATTCTAACCTTGAATTTTTAGATTTATGTGTTTAATTTGGAGTGTCTGTAGAGGTCAAGAATGATAGGTTGAGAGGGGACCCTGGGAGAGGATAGTAGAACATGCGTGATATGAAAATATGGAGGGGTGGCTGGAGTCAAAGGCTTATGTGGAGCTGGAAGGTATGGGAGAGGAAGCAGTGGGTATGTGTTAAGCATGTATAAGATTTTGGATTGAGAATCTGTGGGTTCTGGTTGCCTGGGGCTGAAGAATGAGCTGTGATTAAGAAGAGACCAGAACCTGAAGTAAAACCTTTGCTTTACTGGGACAATTGATGCTGGTTAGCTGGGGCTGAAAAATCAGCTGTAAGTAACAAGAGACCAGCCTCACTGAGGTGAAATCTGGGAGGTATTTCCTCAGGGTCAGCACACAGAGGGGACCCGAGCTTCTATCTCAAGCTGGAAGCAGGACTTGGTAATGTTTAAGAGTCTCCTGCATGGTTCTGGTGTTGAAAGTGTGAAGGGGTCATGGAGATCAGCTAAGGCTTGCTACTCAGAGGCCAGGAAAGGCCATAGGTGAAAGTGCAGCTTCAGTTACAGTGAAGACCCCAGGACTGAAGGGGTCATGGAAAGAATCTGAGGCTTTGCACCTGGAGAGGCAAGAAGAAGCCATTAGTGAGGGTGTAGCCTCAGTTTCAGTAGAGACCCCGGCTTTTTGGAGATGCCAGGACCATGGGATGACCACCAAGTACTGCAGTAGGTGTAGAATGGAGATGGCCTGGGTCTGCGAGATGAGCTGTGTGCTGTGGATGGCAGAGTCAGAGAAGTGGAGTTGCCAGATCCCTTTGGAGGCCAGAAGATCGTGAGTGAATCCCAGATGTCCAGCCTTGAGCTACTTTGCTAGACTTCAATTTTGCTTAGGTGTACCCGATTCTTCTCTTTGAAATAAGACAGTACTTGTTTTGGATTTTGCAGAAGCCCACAGTTAAAAGACTTTTAAAAGAGACTATGAACTTTTAAGTGTTTGGATTATTTTAAGGACTTTAAGGACTTTTTAAGGTTGTTCTGTCTTATGTTGTTATATTAACAAATATATTGGGGACAGAAATTGGAAAGTTATGGTTTAATAGTGATGTTTGTGTGTCAAGCTGACAAGGGGTCAATTGTGCTGGATAGCTTTAGTGTCAACTTGACACACCTGGGTTGAGGGAGCCTCAGTTGGGGAATTGCCTTTATTCGACTGGCCTGTGGCCATGTCTGAGGGGCATCTTCTTGATGAGTGATGTGGGAGGACTCAGCCCACTGTGGGTTGTGCCACCCCTAGGCAGGTGGGTCTGTGTTGCATAATAAAGCAAGCTGAGCAGGGGCCAAGGGAGCAAGCCTATAAACAGCATTCTTCCATGGCCTGTGCTCTAACTCCTGATTCCATGTTCCTTCCCTGAGTTCCTATCTTGGGCTCCCTGATGAACTGCGACCTGGGAGATGTAAGCTGAATAAACCCTTTCCTCCCCAAGTTGGTATTGGTCTGAGTGTTTTTTCACAACAATGGAGAACAAACTAGGACAGTCCTCATAAGCCCCCAAAGCAACAGAGGCCAAGAACAAGGGGATAAGACCCTGTTGCTGAAGATACAATACACATTGGTTTTAGTACCTACGGAAATCAAGCTGGAACTGACATAGAAATCTCCTCCATGCTTGCTAGCTTTCCTAGTGTTGAAAGTGCCACTAGGGGGAGTAGAGTCATCAAAGGACTTAACCAGTGGTGGTCCCTGCATGGTACAATACCAACATGCCAGGCACGAGGTACCCACCCATGCAATAGTGACACAACTGTTACAGGAGTAGCCAACTGCATTCTGATTGGATTTGCAGCCTGCTTCACAGGAGAGAATTCATGCCTGGTACTGTAAACTTGGTCAAAACCTCAGACTGGGGAGGTCCTAGGCCTTGGCAGGGAAGAGACAGGGACTTACTAAAGTTGTTTGGCTGAATGGTCATGTTGTCAAACTGCATTCTAAATATTAATCTTCATACCTGTACCTCTGAGCTGCTCTCAGCCTTGCTTAGAGATGCTTTCTGCAGTGGGCAGTGGTCAATAGAGAGATGCATAACTGGTCAAAGTGCTGAGAATAAGAAACTCAGTGCTCAGCTCTTAACCTAACATCTATGTTAACCCTTACCTCCATGAAGTCTCCAGGGACATTAGAGAAAAGGCAGAAAGAATGTAAGAACCAAAGGATGGGGAGGAGTACTGTGAAATGCTGTTTTCTGGACATGACGTGACTATCATAATCATGATCTCACAGCAGCTAGCACAAGACCTACCCAAGATCAAGCCTGTCAATATACCTACATAGATGAGGTAGATAATTTCCAGCCTCTACACAATAATGAGGAGTTGTTGACAATGATGAGTTCTGGGGGAGGGAGAGACATCATATTTTAGGGAGTGGCCACCGGTATGTTGTCTGTGCTCATGCAGACAACTCTAGCTGGGACTCGATGGATTATTTTAAAGAGGATGAAGAAGACATGAAGATGGGAGAGGCAGGTGTTGAGGGCAATCTCAGGGGAGAGGGAGCAAGGAGTGGGGTGTGCACATGATCAAGGTGCATATGTATAAAATTGTCAAAATTAAATTTTAAACATTTTTAAACTGCTAGTTTTTAGATCTAATTCAAAGCATAATACACTCTTCCTGCCCAGAAAGCTCCAAAAAGAGATCCAAACATCCAAATAACAGAATATATTTTAAAGAAAATGGCAAAAAATTATAGAATGAAAGGGACTGCTGTAGTTGATCATAACATCTGTACAAACAAATAATAAAAATACATGGCATCAAATAAAATGTTTATAGAGCCCTTGGCACATGTAATTTGGACTTATTATTTTACTGTCTTCTCCAGATGTCTAAAGGTCCTATTTACATATGAGAAATTGAGACAAAAAAACAACAACAAAGAATGCTGGGCATAGTGGCATCCACCTTTAATCCCAGCACTCAGGAGGTAGATCGCTATGGGATTGAGGCTAGCCTGATCCACATAGTGAATTCCAGGCCAACTGTGGCTACATGGAGACCCTGTTCAAAAAAAACCAAAAAGTAAGAGTTAGTAAATGGTGGAGTTGATATACTGACTCATCAATATGAGTCCAAAGAGAGTAGATTTAGCTCTTGTACTTAAGAGCTTCTATATTTACTATGACAGAACCATAACTTATTGCACATGGCAGCAAATATTTTAATTTGTTCACACCTCCTATTGGATCAGTCATTGAAAGACATTATAAACTGTTAAGAAATGTCTTGTGGCATAACTAATTGTATCACTAAGGTGATCCAGAACTCTTTGTAACAGATGGCAAATCTTAAAGGGCTCATGCCTTAGTCCAGATATGAGATGTAGACACTCACATAACAATACCAGGAAACAAATTAGGCATGTGTAGTAGAGCAGGGCAAACCTATTACAAGCAGCAGTTGGAAGCACAGTTGAGATGGAATATTCAAATAGTAACAGGTATGTGGCAATTCAGATAAACGATACCTACACAAGAGGTAATAACAGATATCCTCAATGGCAAGTGTAGAAACAAACACGGAAAGCCTGGTGCCAGGAAAGATTAAATAACAAGACATAAATCACAGAGAATACAGTGTGCCTCCACTAAAATTCTATGGGTAAGATTTTTTGAAAGAATATTATTTTTACAGTGTGAGGTTAATGAAATGACTGAGGTAAGGGCACTGCAAGGGATGGTAGATAATTGTCAGTCATATTGTATACAAAGTTTCATTAATGTAGGATACATTATCACTACATTTCACTCTATTGACACTATACCTGGCAAAAGTCTAAATGCTTTGCTTGTAGTAACTCATTTGATTAGCAGCAACAACTCTGTAGATAGTCGTATTGTCCCCATATGCATAGATGAAGACATAAGTACAATGTTGTTTTTAAGTTTTTGGAAATTATCTTGGCTAGATTAGCTGTCAATTTGACTCAGCCTAGAGTCATTTGAGGAGATGCCTAGAAAATAATGGCCTATGACCTTGTCTTTGGGAGACTGTATTGATTGTTAATCGACGTAGTAGGATCCAGCCCACTGTAGATGGCACCATTCCCTGGCAAGTGGTAATGAACTGTGTAAGAAAGGTTGGAGCTAGAGAGATGTCTCAGTGGTTAAGAGTACTTGCTGCTCTTGCAGAGGACCGGGGTTTGGCTTCCAACACCCACTGGCAGCTAACAACTATCCTTAACCCCATTTCCAGGGGATCAGAGGCCCTCTTCTGGCCTTCATGAGAATTGCACACATGTGGTGCACTCTCACATACATGCAGACAAAACACTCTTACACATTAAAAAATAAAAACAGAATCTTCCAGACCCCTGAGGACTTCTTCATATGAACTTATAAGAATGTTGGCAGCATTCACAAGACCCATACAACTCAACCCAGACAAAGACCCAGCATAGAACTGGGGAAATGGGTGAGAAGCCCCAACCTTAGCTAAGGAACTATTTGGCAGCTGATTACTGCTGGACAAGGAAGAGCTGATCTTTAGGAGAGTGACTCTATATAGACCAACTAGACTCCAGTGGATGATCTCACACCCAGTTCCATCTGGTGACACAAACTTGACTCCATAGTCCTTAGCATATATGACAGAATGCATGAAATCCAATGAGGGGGCTGTGGGTGGATGTGGATGGAGAGGAAGTCTAAATAAATTAGGATGTATTTATGAAATGCACAAAAATTCAATAAAATGTACATTGAAAAATAAAATAATTCAAATTTAATATAAACGAAAGGTAATTAAACATAAGCCTGCAAGCCACCTAGCATGTTGTACCTTCCTGGTTTCCTGCTGTATTCTCTGGCTGTAAGTTAGTTTCTTGGTTAGAGGTAATGTTATATGGAACAGCAAGTTCCTGCCTTGAGTTCCTGCCTTGACAGACTGTGATCTAGAACTGTAAGTTGAAATAACTCCTTTCTGCCCCTAAGTTGCTCTTGGTAAGGGTGTTTTATTACAGTAACAGAAATGAAACTAGATCAGAGACCAAAGAGATCATAAAGGGCAGAGCCAGAGTAAAACCCCAAGTTCTCTATTTCTGGAGTCCAGGTTTATAACCAGTAGGCAAATTATTGCTGGAATGTTTTTACTGCTTCCAGAATTCATGCAGAAACCCCCAATGCAGCAGCATTAACATCAGGACCTTTGGAAAATGAAATCAGGAGATCCCTACCCTGATGGATGGGATTACTGACCATAGCAAAGAACTGGCTGAAGCTCCCTAGGCTCCCCTTGTGTTCTACCACGTAAAGATATGAGACTCACTCCCGTCATGTGAGGATACAGTAAGGTACCATCACAGAAAGAGAGACTGGGCCCTCAGACACCAAACCTGCTAATCCCTAAGCCTCTATAAATATTCAATAAATTACCATTGATTTTAATCTTGCCATCCCAAGTCTTTCATTCTAGGAATAGGAATGGATAAACATCAATCCTATACTAGAAAAAAAAAATACTGCTAGCAGCAGGGAATGTGGTAGTCAGTAGCAGGAGGAGTCACAAGGTTTGGCATTTGTGGGGCTGCAGTTCTAGTCTGCTGCCACAGTAGAGGTGAAGTACCAAGTACAGTATCTGATAATAAATATTAGCTACGAAAGTAATGTACCCCTAAAGTGAATATGAAGTCTTCATCTCAGCAAAGTGATTATATAGGGGACAGGATCATCTAAAAAGTAATTAAGTTCAAACAAAGTTATTAGTTTGGCCCCTCACACAATACAACTCATGCTACTAAGAAGAAAAAACTAAAAGGCAGACATGTGCAGAGAGAAGCCCATGTAAAGAGCAGGGAAAGCCTGGAGAAGCTTTGGAAGAATGTCATCCTACCAAACACCTTAGTCTCAGACTTTCAGACTTCTAGCCTCTAGGATTGTAATGAAATCGATGTGTAGCTTGTTCATGTTACTTTGTTATGGTAGTCCTAGAAAACTAAAACAAAGATCAAGAGGTGGGACATAAAACCAGAAAATTTTTGGTATAAATTTGACACAGAAGGGATTTTATTCATAAACAAGGCCAGGACCAAAACAAGAGAAAGAAACTGTAAGGACGACTGCAATGTGTCTGAGACAAGGAGAAAAGAATAATATCACAGTAAGTCGGATTCTAAACTATTTCTCTAAAACTTCACAGATATCCTTGTAAGGTGAGAACTATAAGTGGAAGACAAGAAAGAGCCACTAAGCACAGCCCCAACTGAGCTGGTATGAAAGAAGTTCTTAAGGTGCCTGTCAGTATCAAGTGCACAAAAGCAAATTTTATTTCTAAACGAAACTGCAATGCGTGTTAGGCCTAAAGTAGGTCGCTGCAGCTGCATTTCATCTATAATCTTGCTTGTTTCAGTGATGAATGCCTCAAACATAATGGTGAAAACGTCTAAAAATACTGTACTCCAGAAGTCTCTAAGTCATGTAGGACACTCTGTCTTAGAACTTCATTGCCATCCACAATCTCCCTTAAATAAACAGTATTTCCCTCTATTCACTAAGGGATTGTTCATTTGCAAATATGTATATGTCTTTAACATCTATATCCAAAGGTGAATAACATGTGCTGACTTGAATTTATAGAATTAATCCAGATGAATGAAACCAACAGCCTTAGCTTTTGTGTGTATGTTTTGACGACCACGCAAGCCTACTGAAATAAAACAAAGGAATGTAACAGTAAGAGCCATGGATGAGATTGTGTCTTTCCATTCTTAATTAATAATGTACACAGGCATACCTCACTTAATCACTATTAAGTTTATTGTGCTTTGCAGGTATTTCACTTTTTAAAAATGAAGTTTGTAGCAATATGGCTACAAGTCAGCATCATTATTCCAAAAGCATGTGACCACTACATTCTCCATGATATATCTGGTAATTCTAACAATATTTCACATTTTTCATGGTTAGTACATCTGTTACAGTGACCTGTGATAAGTGATCTTTCATGTTGTAATTGTTTTGGAGCACCACGAGCTGAGTCCATGTAATATATAAAGCTTAATACATAATTATTGAGTGTATTATTGCTCTAACAACCACCTATTTCCCAACTCTGCAAGGAACTCCCTATTTCTGAGATGCAGAATACTAAAAATATGCCAGTTAATAACCCTACAGTGGCCTCCAAATATTCACAAGGAAGACAGAGTCATACAACTCTCATTCTAAATCAAAAGTAATAAATGATTCAACTTAGTGAAGAAGACACAACAAAAGCCAACATGGGCCCAAACCTGGATCTTTTGCGCCAAGTCATTACCAAGCTGTGACTGTAAATGAAAAGGTTTTGAAGGTCATATAATGTATTACAGATGCTAGACATCTGAGTACACAGATGCAGATGATAAGAGAAAAATACATGACCATCTATGATTTGGAGAGAGTTTAGTGTGCTGCAGTTGGGATAAAACCAACCATAGGTCATTCCCTTAGGTTAAAACCTAATCCAAAGCAAACTCTTAACTCTTTTTTTTCAGGTTTTTTTTTGAGAGAGGGTCTCCCTGTAGCCCTAGCTGGCCTGTAACTCACTATGTAGACCAGGCTGGCCTTGAACTCACAGAGGTGTGCCTGCTTCTGCCTCCTGAGTGCTGAGATAAAGGCGTGTGCCACCTCACCCAGCTAAATCTTAACTCTTTATAAGTCTATAGAGGTTTAGAGAGGAAAAGAAACTTTAGGAAAAAAAAATTCAAAGCCAAAAGAAGTTGAGCTTTAAATAAGAAAGCCATTTTCATAACATGAAAGTGTAAAGTGAAGCTGTTCTCTGTGGAAACAATAGCAAATTATCCAGAACATATAGCGGAGACCATTGATGAACGAAGAGCCATTAAATGACAAACACTAACCTGCAGATGAAACAACTCCTATTGAAACATCTCCTATTGAGGCCAGGATAACGTCTGTTAAGGACTAATGCAGCTGGTGACTTTATGTGGAAGCCAATGCTTATTTCCCATTCTGAAAACTCTAGAGCCCTTAAGAGTTATACTAAACCTACTCTTTCTATATATTATAAAAGCAACAAGGAAGCCTGGGTGACAGCTTATCTGTTTAAAACATGGTTCACTGAATATCTAAGTATGTTGTTGAGACCTACTGCACACACACACACACACACACAGGATCCTTTTCAAAGTATGCTGCTTAATGACAATGCTGCTAAAACAAGAGTTCTGATGGAGATAAATTAATGCCTGTTAGCATAGTTTACATCCTGTAGCCCATGACTCAAGAAAAAAATTATTTTCAAGTTTTATGATCTAAGAAATACATTTTACAAGGCAATACCTGGCATAATGATTACTTTAGTAGACATGGACAAAGTATATTGAACACCTGGAAAAAATATCATTCTAGAATCTATTCAGAGCATTCATGATTCATGAGCAGAGGACAAAATGTCAACCCCAGCAGGAATTTGGGAGAAGCTGATTCTGACAGATTCAACCCCAAAGAGAAGTTAATTGTATATGCAGTAGAAATTGCAATAGAACTACTGTGACATTTGGAATATAAACATGTTATTTGTGGTGGTTTGTATAAAAATTGTCCCCCATAAGCTCTGTTAGAACACTTGGTCCGTTGTTAGTGCTATTTGAGGAAGATCAAGGATCCTTCAGGAGTTATGGCCTTGCTGGAGGAACTATGTCACTGGGGTGGTGGATTTTGAGAGTTCATAGCCTTGCCCATTCATTCTCTCTCTTCTCGCCCCCCACCCCGCTTCCTGTGCCTGTTTGAAGATCTGAGTGCTCATCTTTTTGCTCTAGCCTCCTCTTCCACCATGGTGGATTCTTACCCTTCTGGAACCATAAGTTAAATAAACCTTTAGTTCTACAAGTTGCTTTGGTCATGGCATTTTATCAAAGCAGCAGAAAAGTAACTAGTATGTTATTGAAATGCTTCAGTCTCATGATAAACTTGAACAAGTGAAGAATTGCTTCTTATGGTTTTGAGAAAGATAACTTTTTAAGAGGGAAGCTACTCCTGAGGAAAATGCTGTGAAAACTGTGAAGTGATGGCAAGAGAGTCGAGATAATGCATATACTTAGCTGATAATTTGAATGAAATACTATGATAGGCAAAATGATATCAAATCAAAGTGCATGCTACAGAGAAATTTTTGGTGAAAGGAGACAATTTATTGAACAAATTCACCAGCACGACCATGTTCAGTTAGTAGTCTCAATCTTGAGGCAAGTGCCTCTTCCATCAAAAAATTATGGCTCAGATGATTGTTCACTCTCAGTAATAAATTATATGTGATTAAAATATGTACACTGCTTTGTACATATGTGTATATTGTGCATTTCTTATACTACAGTATAATTTAAACATAACTTTTATATTAACTATAAAAGCAAAATAAAATCCTTTGACTCATTTTATTTTGTTACTATCTTTATAATAGGTGTCTGGAACTGAACCTACAATATCTGAAAAGAATGCACACTTCATCAAAGAGTTCAAACAAACATGTGAACCAAAAGCAATTAATGAGATATAATTTCAAGATATAACCAATAACATATACTATGTATCTATTAACAGTTAAGTCTGTTTTGAATGAGGAGCTTTATGTTAAGTGATTCTAATTCCCATAAGAATAGTAGGCAGAAAGAGCTAAGACACACCCTCACATAGCTTTTGGGCATGCTATGCCTTTGAAGATGTTTCACTAAATATTATTTTGATATTTTCCCATATCTAAATGTGAGATCAGTCAAAAATTCATTTGTTACCAAGATGTCATCATCCAACTATAATGAAGCTGGAAACAAATTCACATCAAAACACCCAAAGCTGCTACTGCTTCAGGCTTTCTAAATGAAGAAAACTTTAAAGTATTTTTTGGCGGGGGGTCTTTTTGAGACAGGGTCTCACTATAGCCCCAGCTGTCCTGGAACTCACTATGTAGAGCAGGATTAAAGGCATGTGCCACCATACCCAGCTAAAGTATTTTCTTGCTTTTTAAAAACTTGACTGTTTAATTGGTAATTTTAATTTTATACTGAAAATAAGATTGATTTACCTACTTGTTATGAATAATTGAAGATACTATAACATCATCCAACTATGTATCCCTTGCGGTATATAACATTTATTTATTCTCCCTTTTCTTCAGAGAATAAACCAAGGTATACACTGTAATACTTACTATGAAGCTAATTTTCAAATTGAGTCATGGCACTAAATTAAAGGAAATTTTCACATCCTCTGTGGAGGGCACTAAGCAGAAAGAAGCTTTGCTCTACTGACAGTGGCACCTTGGTTCTACTGATGGTGGCATCTGGCTTGGTCTATGTTCTGCTGCTGCAACAGGATACACAAGCAATGTATAAACTATTTTGATTGTATCAGTTTATCAAATTGATACTACAAAGCCCAATAGCATGTTATCAGCATCTAGCAAGGCTTTTATACTACATCACACCATGATGGAATATGGAAGGGTATATATGAAACTGAAAGACATTAAGTCACTTTTATCTGCATCTCACTTCCTGGGTAATTGACCTACTCCCACAATAAATGAATTCATTTATGAGGCAGAAACATCATGACCTAATCATTCATATCTATCACTTCCCAACACTGTTGTACTGTATACTAATTTCCAACTTTTGAACTTTAGGGTACATATTTAAGATTGTAGTATGCCATCTCCTTGGGCAGTTGGGACAATGGTGGAGAGGACTGGGCTTTTGAAGGAAGGTCAAAAGTTTATAGTGACAGCTGCTACCCTAACTCAGGCACATGGAAGGGGAGAAAAGGGTTCAGATTTTAAGACTCTATTCATATACTTTCATATTTAAATGATGTTTTAAATAAGAAATGGAAAAACAAAATAAATTTAGAGTATACATTTTGGTCATTTTAAGCTCACATTCAAACATGATTCTTCAGACTTTCTCTTATTTTTCTTCAGGATATGCCAAACCTCTGCAGAGATACTGCCAGCTTTTTAGTAACATGGAATTATATATTTTTCTCAAACCGTGGTTATTTTAAGATAAGATATGCTAGGCCTGAAGCTTATATATATATATATATGCATAAAAGAATAATCTTAGCCTGAAAGATTTTCCAAAGAAAGCTATATGAATAACAGCCTCAGAATATTTTTATTAATATGAATTAAAGAGTCCTACAAATAAATTGAATATTCAACATTTTTCTGCTTGTTATACAGTGCATATAATTTCAGAATAAAAAAGACCACTTTTTCTGTATGTTTCAATATATTTAATACATGCTTTCTCTAATTGTTGAGATTTAGATACTAGTCTTTAAAGTAAATGAAAAACTGAAAATAACAAAGAAATTACCCCCAATTCACTATTAGATAATCTTTTGGTTAGAATTCAAGCCCTTTACACAGAAGACTGATTGAAATCCAAGGAACTCCTGCCCAGCATAGCATCAATATAACCAGTTAATTTGATTATTTCAGTAATATCAGCTCAATGTATTACATATTGTAAGTGTCTACCATAAATCGATGATGAGTTAGATACTGGCACATGGAAACCTGGATGTTTTATTCTTACTGCCTCTGTACCTGAAGTCAACTGAGCTTGGTGGTGACATCCAAGCCTAGTCTCAGGAATAAAAACTCATTCTATGTCTCCCTTTTAGAGTTTCCCCAAATTTCAGTCCCAGGGACTGGAGAGATGATGCAGAGGTTAAGAGTTAAGAGTACTGGGTGTTCTTTCAGAGGACCTAGGGTCAGTTCCCAGCATCCACATGGCAGCTAACTGTAACTCAAGTTCCAGGGAATCTCCCTAGGCATTACACACACAGGTACACATACATACATGCATGCAAAACACTCACACACATAAAAGTAAAAACAATATATATTTAAAAAAATTCAGTCCTCTTAATAGTGTCAGCCAGTTGCTCCCCAGAGTCCCAGGACATATATGTCAGTCATTCCAGGGACCTGGTCTGGGTGGGCCTTATTTCCTAGAGATTGACCCAGAAAATAAACCTGTACCCTTCAAGACAGCATTAATTACTTTTGTGGAGTAATTTAAAATTGTATTTTCAGAATAGCCTTTGTAAGTTGATTTTGTTTGTTATTCACTCTGGTTCATTACATAGTGAGTTCAGGGCTCTGAGCATACTGCTAATGTTCTGGCATGTGCTCATGTGCCAAATGTTATGTCATAACATGTGACAAATATCATATAGCCACATTTAATCTCAAATTTCTTGCCAATCTGTAGTATCTGCAGGTAATACCACACTAACTTTCCTCTGTAAGCTTGCGCAGTAATGGCACTCTGGGGACCAGCAACCACCTACAGTCTCAATGCCAAATGTGAAGGATGGTCTAGGTAGGTTAGATCTAGCTTAGACGAAAGTTTGAGATTGTCATTCCTCAGAAGCATGTGTATTTTTCTTTTACCACCCACAGACGTGGAGACTGATGATGCCTTGGGCTCAGGTCAGATCTCCCAGAGACAGTCATTCTGTGCCTGAATGGAACACTCTTCTCATTCTATCCAAGTCTCTCTACTCATTTTTTTTGATATAGACAATGTATGGAAAGCAGAGGTTTCTTCAACACTGAACTCAGTCGTGTTCCAGGAATGTAGTCATTACAGCCCAAAGAGTTTGAGAGAAGACATAGATATGTTTGTATTCTACAGTCCCCAATTCAATACCAGCAGAAAACAAATTAACGTTACATTTTTTCCTGCACATTCTGGGTAAGACTTCCGTTAATGAGTATCATTAGTGAAGCATAGTAACAGGTTCTGAAAGGATCAGTAGAAATAAGTATCTATAGCAGCACAGTCTCTGATGCACAGAGATTGTCATGTACTTGTGCAATCAACATTAAACATGAAATCGTAGAGGTAGAGAAATCTACACTGTCTCACATTATTAGGAGCCACTGCACTTTGATAACAATGTCATTACCTCATTCTCATAGCAAATCTCCACATTGGGGAAGGGGTAGGAAGAGTAGCCAGGTGCACTGATATTTGACAACATATAAGTACCTTTTTCTATCCATATTCTACCTCTTCACAGATAAATTCCTACACCACAAAATGGTCCAAGAATTCTGTAATACATTTTTATCAAATTGCTCATATAGGAATAGGATTTACAAAACTAAACTATTTTCCAGAATGCTGCAATCTTCAGTCTGATATGAGTAGAGACAAATATTTCCCTAAAGTAGAATTTTGAACTGTGATATGTGATAAAAGGAAAATCAGCAGAAGCATTAACATTTTCTGATATCTTCTTGTTTGTTGCCCCTAAATGCTACTTGAGCTGAGAAGTAGCAGTTGAGTAGACTTTTACTCAAGAAAAAGCAGTCAGGGGATACATATCTCCAATGTTCCAGACCCAGGAGTGAGGAAGACCAGTACGCATGATAGGCAAAGAGTGAGAGGGAAAGGAGTCTGGACAGCTAAGCAGGGGCCAGGGCAGAAAAGGACTTGTGACCAACATTAAACATTTGAAATTATATCCTAATTGCAAAAGAAATTCCCAGGAAGGTTTTAGAAAGAGAGTAACATGATGTATGATCATATTTTTGTTTTTAAAAGAATACTGTTCTCAGACTCTGAAACAGATTATAAACAGGAAAGACCATTTGAGGGAGAGTGATTCAAAGACTGCTGGCAGTAACTGTGATAGTCAAAGTAGAGTAGTCAAAGAGAGGAAAGAACTAAAATGAGATATATATTTGGCAAGATTTGAAAATGAAGTACATTGGTGGCAGGATAAGAAGTGAAGTTGATAGATATGCTACTCATATATTTGTTAGACTGATATCATTCAGCTGGGTATAATGGTACATGCCTATAATCCCAGCACTTGTGAGGTAGATTCAAGAGGATAAAGAATACAGTGTTAACCCTGGCTACATAGCACATTTGAGGCCAACCTGGGCTATATGAAACCCTACCTCAGAAAAAAGCCTTGGTATTATTGTGATTATGGAAGGATGGACTACAAGACTGTCAAGTGGCACACACATTTAATCCTAGAACTCAAGAGGCAGAGAGACAGACAAATCTCTATGATTTTGAGGTTAATCTGGTCTACATAGTGAGTTCCAGCCTTCCGGAGGTAAGTAGAGAGACCCTGTCTCAAAAAATAGTTACCGGTATAGATCCAGGAAGTGTTAACAACACGATTAACATGTTAGCTATAACTTGAAGCACAAATGCCGTTAAGTTGAAGAAGTTTTTGTTGCAAGCCACTATTCATTCCCTTTTACTTTCTTCAGGGAACTGTTTTCTAGAGGAATTAGCTTTTATAGAGGTTTTACTGTCCATAGTTAATACACTGAAATGAAAAAGTATTTTTAAAGGCACTGCACAGTGAATGCCATTAGCTTATTCAACAAATATTTACTTAGCACCACATTTTTACCTTCTACTGCTTTAAGTGATGAGGGTACAGCAATGCATATAACAGAAGTCTGCTTTTACATTGTGATGCTGTTATTTCAATAGAAAGGGGCAACAAAAAGAAGATTAGTTAAATATGCAGCACATTCGTGGCAAGTAATGAGGAAGAAGTAATATGTGAAACAGAAAGGAAGCAGGAGTTAGTGAATGACATATGCTTAAAGTGTAAGATAATAGCTTTAATAATATATGAAGAAGAGGAACATACAGGTTCACCAAAGTGTTGGATAAGAGTACTAGCGGCGTAAGTAAATACCAAGGCCTAAATTCATATGGTGAGCTTGTGTCTGAACTGCCTATATCAAGTCTTATTCCTGGAGCTCTGTGCTTTTGTGACAAGCTGGCTGAAGTTTCCCTTCAGTGTTCAGATAGAATCATGAATAGGCAGAACCAGGCCCTTTAGAGTCAGTGCCAAAAGCCCTCAAATTTTACTGTTACAGCTCTTGGCCTTGAGAGCATGGGTGGCCAAGTCCTGAGCAGCTAGTGTTGACAGCTTGTTGCTGCTCTACTTTTGGTAACACTTTAGAGCTCATTCAGTGACTGGGGAGTTGCTCTACAAGGCGTCTGCTGTCCTGATGTGCAGCTTTTCATATTCTGCAGTCTCGCAGCCTCCATAATTTCTCGTCAGCATTTCAGTCTCTTGTCTTTCAGCACTTGCACAGTCCTTTGTACCCTCATTTTCTGCAGTCCATGCCCCTGGTCAGTTTTTGAGCTCTTCAGTCACTTCATTGTGCCTAGGTGTGACAGGGCTAATGGCCCTAGTTGTTGCCTGTTCTTACTGCTACCAGATCAGCCTCTTCTATTTGTCATTTTAAAAATCTTCAGGTAACCAATATAAGCATTTAAGGGAAGCTTTATTGGAACCTAAGATGCAGCACAGCAGCAGGGAGGGAGGGAGTCTCCAGACCAATCCAGAGAAAATGAGAGGAGCACTGATTGTAAGCCACTCACACATGTGTAAAATCTTCTTCACACGTGCAAATTTTATAATCACAAACATTTGGTTTAGTCACTCCAGTCCTTTAGAGTACTGGGATAGCCTGTTCCTGTTATGTCATAGGCAGAGGGAGTCCTCATCTCTGACTTTATTGAGAACACTTACAAGATAGGAAGGAGTATCTGGAGTGCTTGGGGAGGGGTCATGTGAAGCTATAGCCAACGTGAAGCCTGTCAGCACTGCTGCAAGGTATCTGCAATGGCCTGAATGAAGCATCTTCCCAAAGCAGAAACCTTGGCTTCAGTAGCAGTCATGGCAGCTCTGGCAGCCTCTACAACTAGAGCAAAGTTTCCTTAAGTAGCCGTGAGTCACTTGGAACATCTGTGTCTGTTTTCCAGCTCTTAGAAGAGTGGTGGTTCACTGTCTGCCCCTTAGTTTCTGTGAAAGCAGTAGCTGAATCTCCAGTTAGTTGTTCCCACCTCTGATGGCACTTCAGGTATGGTAGTGATGTCATTCATAGCCCTGCAGGACTCAGGGACTATAGACAAAAGCAGCAATTCCTTATCTGTCTCTGTTAGTCATCCAGTTCTTGGCAAGTTGCCACTGATCAATGTGGAAATAGAGTAGGGAGTGTCTGACAGTTCTCAATAAGTACTTAAACATCTCTCACCTGACAGGCTATTCATTTGAAGAAAAAGTATTAAACAGTGCTTGCAACAGGTCTCTAACATGAGATTAGTATTCTTTAGCACTTTTTAACATGGCTTAACCCCCAAAAATACTGTTAGGAAGATTGTATACTAATAACTTAAAAGTCTTGCTAGAGACTTTACACAGCATCTTTACCTACCACTAGTAACATTGGATGATTCTTCTCCTGCCAGAGACTTACAAATAACAGAACCCATTACGATGTACATCCTGCACAATGCCATATTCAAAACTTTAGATTTTCTGAGTCACTTAGTAACTGGAATAGTATTTTCAAATATGGCATACACTTTGTCCAAAATCCAAAGAATCCTTCCAGGGCTCATTTTTAATAGTGAACAATACAAAGTGACCTTATCTTCAAATAGATGTCACTACACTCACATCATCATTGAATCCCAAATGCGGCAAGTGTCTGCATTTAATGACATTTATATTTCAAGTGAAATGATCCAGATAAAGGGAGACAAATACCACAAGTTCTTGTGTTTGTGAAAACCAAAATGCTGATCTCATTGAAAAAAGTGGAATGGTGCTCACTAGAAACATGGAAGACTGTGGAATTAAAGACAAGGGAGGAGTTAAATAATGGGTTATGGTTAGAGATGAGGCATCAGAGTAACTGTTGGCAAAATAACCTATGATATGTTTTAAAGTGATTAGGAGACAAAATTCCTAACATGAAAATGATTGATGTTCGGCTGAAGAGATGGCTAAGTGGTTGAGAATTCCTGCTGGTTCTCTAACAGGGAGAGAGGAGACTAATGGAACATGAAGGGTTAAATTGAGTGGGGAATGAGACGAAAGACAGAGAAGGCAGTTTGGGGAGAATAACTAACACTGAAAGTCCTTTTTAAAATACATATGGAAGGCAGACTGCCTGAGAGCACGTGGATCCCACCTCCACTGGTGTAGATGTAATCTCACTGAAATAGGCCAACAGCCTATGGAAAACTGACAGTGCAGAGACCCGAAAGTTCAGTGCCTTGCCACAGTAGGAGGAAGATCATCCCACCTACCACCCCCCTTCAAGGCTCAGGGACTTTTGCCTAAGAGGTTGGTGGAAAGAATAAGAGCTGGAGGAAGGGATCAAGTGTTAACTGGAAGTGTATTCTGACCACTATGCCGGCAAGCTATAGTCGCAACTCCTTCCAACTGTCGTCGAGGAGTTGAGGAGGGGGGTCAATTACCCCTCCCACCCAACCAGTCAACCTTAACTGCATGTGGGGGAGGATACGGATATATAAGCTGAGAATGCCAGAAGGCACCCCTCTCACCATTTTCTGCCCTCTAGGGAAGTCACAGAATCTATATTTGAGTTTGGACTTTCCAGTGTAGCCATAAATGGGGGGGGGGGCACCGACTCCTCTGTAAATAAATCCCCACCCTATGCTCTGTTTAAAAAATTAAAAAAATGATGTGTTTGGAGAGATAGATGAAAGGGGTCTGACTAGCCCCCAAATTGATGGACTTGCACTGGGGAATGTCTGGGGACACTGACTTGACACAGTAGACCTCAACACCCAGGACAAAGTATATGGATTCCAGTGGGGGAGTGGGGGGGGCTATTGGAAAGTTCTGGTGGGCATGAAGCTATAAAGATGATTCAGATTGTTTGAGATATTCTGTATGAAATACAAAAAAATTTAATAAAAACAAATTTTTAAAAGTCATATGTAAACCCATCACTATGAAAGTGATTTAAAAATTATATATATATAATATATATTATATATATGGAGAGAGAGAGAGAGAATTTAAATGGAGTCACCTTATAAAGGAGTGGAGAGTGCCCCTACTAGACTCCACAGGCTATCAAATAAAATACCCAAATTCAGGAATGGGTTCGCTGTTTTGGAGTTGTTGACCAGGGAGGTCCTCAAACAATAATGGCCATTGCCATTGCTCTTAGCTGCCCTCCAGAACTTGAACATAAGACCTTATTTCTGAAGACAATACATATGTGTATTATAGAACAAAAGCATGGACAAATCAAGCTGCTACTGACCTCAAGGTTTTATTTCTACTGCCTAGCCTTCATAGTACTGGAAGGGGCTATGCATGCTACCAGAAGTGAAAAGTAATCCTCAACCTTACCCAGCTGTGAATTCTGTAAGCTACAATAATGACTGGTCTGGTAAGATACGTTCGATGAAATGGTGGCACAAATATTGTGGTAGTAGCCAACCACTTTCTGATTCTGTTTAAGGCCTGATTCACAAGACAGATCCCTTACCTGGAACTATTAGCAAGGTCAAGAACCTGTAGCTAGACAGGTCACAAGCCATAGCAGAGAACCTATTACTATCATCCTGCTAAATAGACATGAGATTAAACTGACTCCTAATGAGTTCTAGTTATAATCATAGATTAGTTCACCTCCAAAACTTAATCAGAGAAACTTCTTGTAGTAGATGATGATTAACACATATTCACAACTAGCCAAATTGAAAAGAATAAGAGACTGTTGAATGTTCAACCCTAAATGGGAAGTCTTTAGCACACACCTTCTCCTCCCAAGGCATGGGAATCATTGCAGAAGAAGAGAAGGAAAGATGTGTAAGAACCAGAGGTGGTGGATGAATACAAGGAAACCATGTTCCGAAGAACACAACAGGACAATTACACATATGAACAGTACTTGTGACAGCATGCACAAGACCTGCTCAAGCACAACCAGACAAAAATCTGACATGGAATGGAAGGTGGTCAAGAAGCCCCTACTCTAGCTGAAGAAGTAGAAAATGAGATCTTCTGGGAGAGGGAGAGTCAGTTATCTTTAAGGGTGTGAGCCCTGGTAGGTTGGCCAGGCCCCAGGGGATTTGGAAAACAAATAAGACTGGATAGGCCTAAAAGTAGGGGTGGGGCTCTTAATATGATCAAAATATATTGCTTGAGATTATCAAAGAATCAATAAAAATGTTATTTTTAAAAAAGTGCTTGTGTTGCTTTTGCAGAGGTCCAGAGGTCCAGAGGTCCAGAGTTCATTTCTGAGTACCCATGTGAGGTGGCTCGCCACTACCTGGAGCTCTGACTCAAGTGGGATCCAACACCTCTGGCTTCCAAGGGTACCAGCACTCACCCATTAACATTCCCACATGCACACACACACACACACACACACACACACACAATTATAAATAATAAATGTCTTAAACATGATTAATGCCTGAAGAGACAGAAACACTTATTTTCTAATTTGATTATCAAACATTATATACTCATAAGAAGTTATCACAGTAATCCCCACAAAGATGTACAAATAGTACATCTCAATGAAAATAAAGACTACTATCTCAATCCCTGGAAGGCTTACAGGGCATCTGTTAATATAGCAAATCAATTTGATGTTATCAGCATAGTAGAACATAATACCTATGATATACTGTGGACACTGTTGAGAAGTGACAGTGATACTGTCACAAAATATGCCTAAAATATGGAAACAGCTTTGGAACTTTGTAATCAATTGAAACAGGAAGAGTTTTGAGGAACTTACTAGAAAAGTCTAGCCTACAACGAAGGGAATTTTAATGGCAATTTTGGTTCAGACTCAAAAAGAAATATCAGGCTGTAAGAGAAATATTCAATTTTCTTAGAGAATACCTAAATAATAACAGAATATGGGTAGGAGTGTGAATGGAAAAGGGCATTTGAAAACATCTCAGACAAATGCAGTGAATATGTATTGGACAATGGAGAAAGAGCACTCTTTGCTATAAAGTAGTAGACACTAAGCTGAACTGTATTTGTGCACTAGTGTTTTATGAAAGGTAGAATTGGAGCAGTGAAATTGGATATTTAGCTAAAGAGATTTCTTAATGAAAAATTGAAGGGATTACTTGGTTCCTCTTGGCTGCATTAAAAAATGCAAAAAGAGACAATATTTGAAGGCAATTCTAAATCAGAAAGAAACCAGAAGTCAGTCTCCTCATATCACAGAGAGAGCAAGAGATAGAGGGATGGGGGCAGAAGAATGGAAGGAGGAGATGCTGAGACTATTTGGGAGAACACTAAGGTTATGGCCCAGTAACTATTTATATATTCATTACTTCATGATTGCTGTGATCAAAATACCTGACAGAGTAGCTTAAATGAGGAATTATTTATTTTGCCTTGTGATTTCAGAGTTCAGTTCCTAAAGGATGAAAAGATGGTCAGAAAATTTCCCAGAGGTATATCTGTAGTCAGATGTAGAGCCCTTTGGATATATGCCTAAGAATGGCATAACTGAATCATAATAAATCTCTATTCTAACTTTTAAAAAAATTATTGAGCTTTTGTACACTTTATATCACAGTTCTTAATCAAATTTAGACACCCCTCCACATCAATTCTCCCAAAATCCCCACCAGACCTTATGTATTTGTCCTATATTTTAAGTCCTATCCAGTCAAACATTTGTACACACATGTCCTTCAGTGCAAATTTATTCACTGGAGGATAGCCAGACTACCTAAAGATCATAAGTAAATCCTACTCTCCCTCACCCAATAGTAATCAGTCTCCAGTATTTCCCAGATTAGGGCTAGACAACCACCCACTTCCCTTGATCGACTCTGAGCCCTTGTTTGATTGAGTTGGCAAGAGTCCTGTGCTCAATGTCACCATTTCCACAAGTTCACATGTGCACTTCCAGTGTCCTGAAAGTCCCTGCTTCCCTATGTTCATGAATCAGCCCTGACTCTTACAATCTTTTCATCCCTTCTTCCACAATGGCCCCTGAGCCCTTCACTATGTGTCCATTGTTGGAGGTAATGCCTGCACTATATGAGCCTTGTTCAGAAAGTCCTTTCCTAGTCCTATAAATTCCAGCATAGCTCCTTCTTTCTTCTCTATAGGATTCAAGGTATCAGGTTTTATGTTGAGTTTATGGATTCATTTGTATTTGAGTTTTGTGAATGGTGAGAAATATGAATCTATTTTCACATAGGAATCTATTTTCACTTATGTACAAGTAGCTATCCAATTTGACAGGCACTATTTGTTGAACATGCTGTCTTTTCTCCAGTGTGCATGTTTGGCTCTCTTGTTGAACATCAGGTGGCTGTAAATGCATGAACTTAAATCTGGGTTGTCAATTATTTTCTGTTAATCAATCTGTCTATTTCTATGCTAGTACCATGCTTTCTATTGCTATACTCTGAACTTGAGACAGGGATGGTATTGCCTCTATCATTCTTTTATTGTCCAGGATTGTTTTGGTTCTCCTGGATTTTGTCCTTCCATATAAAATTTGAGATTATGTTTTCAATTTCTTTTTTTAATTTTTTTTTATGTGTATGAGTATATTGCCTGCATGAGGGTAAGTGTACCCATGCCATGGTATGCTCACAGAGGTCAGAAGAGGGCATCGGATCCCCTGGAACTGGAGTTACAGATGGTTGTTAGTCACAATGTAGTTGCTGGGAATCAAACCGGGGTCCTCTGCAAGAGCAGCCAGTGCTCTCAACCGCTGAACCATCTCTCCAGCCCATGTGTTCAATTTCTGTGAAGAATTGTATTGGAATTTTAATGGGTGTTGCATTGAATTTGTAGATTTCTTTTTGTGGGATGGCCATTTTGACAATACTAATCCATGAGCGTGAAAGATCTTTTCATCATCTGGCATCATGTTCAGTTTCTTCAATGTCTTAAAATTTTTATTGTTAAAGGTCTTTCACTTTCTTTGTTAGATTTATTCGAAAGTATTTTGCATTTTTTGAGGCTATCACTAATGACATTATTTCCTGGATTATTTCTCAATATGTTTGTTGTTGATGTATAGGAAGGCTACTGATTTTCATGTGTTAATTTTGTATCCTGCTACTTTGTTGTTTGTTTGTTTGTTTGTTTGTTTTAATGAGCTCTAGGGTTTTTTTGGCAGTCTCTAGGGTCTTTAAAATATGATATTATGAGGTGCCAAAGGAAAACATCAATGGATGATCTAACACCAGCTTCAAGACCAAATAACCATATCAATGGCCAGCACAGCATACATCATTGGTACAGTAGTGGCGCTTTTATCTTGGGGGGAATCAACAGCAACCTAATTTGACTAAATGCCCACTCACCTGTAGGAAACTCAAGTGTGGTACTGTAAACATAACCTAATACACATGGCTAGAGTGGCCATAGATCTTAAAGAAAACCCCAAGACTGTCACATCACTAGACTAGTGTGATTTCTTACTATGTGCAAAAAATGTATCCTTATATTTACAGACAAATATATCTCAGTCGCCACTTGTAAGTCAAATTCACTGCTGGGGGGTGTGCACATGGCATCCAATCCCCTCCCCCCACAGTCCCTGCAACAACCTGAGGAAAAATTTCTCCAAACCCCAGTTTGAAGAATTTTAATGTGTTTATTGGACTTGCTAACTAAGCTTGGGGTGCGGGTTTACTCACAGACAAGCAGGCACCCCTCCCCCCACCCCATTCATAGCTGTGTTTAAAAGTCTACACCCAGACATAAATCTGGTGGTTCCAGACAGCCTTACAAAATGGAGAGGGACCAGCCTGGTGGTTTTCCCACCTTTTATACCCTTAGCTCCTCACCTGCAAGTGGCTATGGTCAACCGATTGGCTGGAAGAGGGAAGAGGAGTGGCTTCTTTACAGAGCTTGGGAAGGAGGCGAGTCCATGGCTTGTCATCACAGGATCAGAGGAACATCTTCCAGGTCACACTCTCCACCCCTTCCTCTGGTTCCCACAGAGCTTTCTGCCTGCTTCTTTGGCAAGTATCCCTGAGCCTCAGAGGGGTTGGGGTGACCTTTCTCCCACTGTAATAGGGCACTGGACTCTTCAAATCTCTGTATCCTCTGTTTGTCATAGGCTGATGGCTCAATTTAGTGCCATTCCACCTACTATAAAAACACAAACAGCAAGAAGCAAGAACATGTAAACAGTAACTGCAATAATAGCTCATGGGCGTAAACACAAATGCTTGAATGGTACTTTAGTAGGCGCACCACATCCATCTAACAATACAGTTGCAATGGCTTCTCTACTGGGGCCTATAACCTCTCCTGCCACAGGAGGTTGGCCTAGTCCACAATACCAGATGTGTGTTCCATCCCTAGGAGCAGGCATTAGGTCCAATCGATAATTAGTTGGTTATACATACACTAGATGAGCCACTATTGAGCCACTATTGCACCAGCAGCACATCTTGCTTTGCATGTTGATAGTGCAGCACACGGGGTCCTTCGTTGAACAGGGTAATGGGGGACAGTTCTCCCCTAGCCATCTGCATAGTGCTTTCTGGCACTATGAAAGCCACCCATCCAGTGGCAGGGAGTTTCCAGCTTAGTCCAAGCTTGATTTCCAACTCTCCTGTGCTCACATCATGCAGCATCTTCAGCAATAGTCTTACCATCTACTTCAGGTGTGCAACCAACATTATTGGCAATTGCCTTTATAGTTTTGGGCACCTTTGGGGTCCCTTTGGCCAACTACTCATTGGGAGGCAACCCATCCCTGGTACTGAGATTTTCATTTAACAATCTTATGGCTTCTGGAAGGGCCTTTTTCCACCCCTGTAGGGTTCCTTCTGGGCTTAAGGCTTTCACTGTTCCTTTAGCAACCCATTTTTTTCTTTCAATTAACCCTGCTTCTGTAGGATCATATGGAAGGTGGAAATACCATTGAACCTGATTATGCTCAGCCCAAGTTTGCACATCTGTACCTATGAAATGAGTGCCTCTGTTGCTATCACTTTGCCTTGGGCACCCGTACATGACACTGAGTTCAGTAAGCCCCTTGAGAGGAGCCTTGCTCATTGCTCTCTTGCAAGGAAAGGCCTGTGTAAGGCCTGTGGCAGTGTCCACACAAGTGGGAGCATATTTATACCCCTCATTGACTGGCAGGGGCCTTATATAATCTACTTACCAGTCTCTCACAGGGGAAGCTGCCTTGTTCATGTGTCCCATCATGGCATCCATCCTCCAGGGCCATAACCAGGAACATGCCTCACAGGTCTGGACAGCCTGTTGAATGTCAGCATATTTTACCAGAATGCCGGCTGCTTTGGCTGTTCTCCATCCTGTGTCGACTCCTCTGTGGCCCGACTTGATATGAATCCAGTGAGCTGCTTCTAGCAGAACCTGAGGGCAGATAGCCCTCATCTTGGTGAGGGCATCAGCTTCCTAATTCCTGGGAGACTCACCAGGTGATGAGCAGCCACATGGTAAATTACCAGGGGCACTAGCTCCTCCTGCATTTTATTATATAAGTCCTTCCACATTTTTTGTCCCCATAGCAGCCATCCCATCACCTGCCAGTTTTCTTTCTCCCACTGAGCCATCCATAAGTTAAGCCCTTGAACACAGCCCAACTGTCAGTACAAATTGTAACTGGCCAAGTCTCCCTCATTATTACTATCCACAGAGCTCTCAATTCAGCCTATTGACTGCTTTCTCCTTCTCCCCTCTCTAACCATATAGTGTCAGTGTTCATCTGTATTGCCACTGCTACCCATTCTTGTCTGGCACTTATTAGTGCCATCAGTATACCAGGCATCAGCCGGAATTGGGGGAGCCCCTTCTAGCACTCAGTCAGGACTTGCTGGAGGGCCAATTATAGGAGGTGGAGGGAGAGGCTCTGTGCTTTGAAATGACACTGGTTGTAGTACTGCTTGCATGGCATTGATGATCGGGATTGCTGACACCACCCCTTGCTGTTGCAAATATGTTTGGGAAGGAGGTGGGTCCATGGCTTGTCATCACAGGATCAAAGGAATATCTTCCAAGTCACACCACTCATGAAAAAGATTATTTTGCACCAAAGACTGTTACCAAGTACCACAACTTGTCACACACGGACATTGTCTATGAATTGCCCAGGCCTAAGTGACACATCTACAATGCAACCTCTACACCTAAGGCTTATGAAATATAGACCAGGGATAAAGAAGAGGACACAAATGAATCTCTCAGTTCTCAATAATGAAGCTCCCTCATGCAGCAGAGGGCCAGGAACACAAAAGATCACAAATGGCCAAAGTATAGAGATCAAGAGTCTGCTGAATGATGGTCCTTAGCCAGCACCCCTTTATTAAACTTCACCCACCCAAGGCTCAGGGACTATCTCTAAAGAGGGGGAAGAAAGATTGTAAGAGCCAAGGAGGAGGTACATGACCATGTGGAAACAAAATCCTACAAGCTCCCGGGAACCTGCTCATATGGCAATGGTGTCCGCATACACAAGTCCCATGCAAACTCAAGCAGACAAAAATCTGGGAACTTGGAAAATGAACAGCAGACCTCAGTCTTATCTGAAAGAATGCTGGCAACTGATTGCTACTAGATGAAAAAGATCTTCTCTTCTTAAAACAAAGGACTCCAGATAGACTGACTAGACTCAGTGGACAGACTTGCACTGGGGAATGGCTGGGGGCACTGACAACCCAGTGGGCCTTAACAAGGATGACTGAGTATATGGGTTCCAGTAGGGTGGGGGGCTATGGGAGAGTGCCAGTGGGACAGGGATATAAAGATAATGATTAAGATTGTTTAACGTGTTCTGTATGAAATACACAAAAATTCAATAAAACTATATAATACAACAATATAATCATCTGCAAATAGGGCTTCTTTGACTTCTTCCTTTGCAGTTTGTATCCCTTTAGCATCTTCACATGTCTTAATTCTTTAGCTAAAACTTCAAGCACTATATTGAACAGGAATAGAAAGAGTGGAAATCCTTGCCTTGTTCCGTTTTTCACTAGAATAACTTCAATTTCTGTTTAGTATGATGTTGGCTGTGGGCTTACTGTCTGTTGAGTTTTGAGTTTTGTGCCCTGTATCCCCAAATTGTCCATGACTTTTATCATAAAGGGATATTCAATTTTGTGAAAGGACTTTTCTGTATCTCATTAGATACAGAAAAGTATCTCTGTCCTTGAGTCTATTTATGTGATAGATTACATTTATTGATTCATGTAAGTTGAGCCATCTCTGTAATTCTGGGAAGAAGCCAACTTGATCATAGTGGATAGTCTCTTTGATGTGCTCTTAAATATTTAATTTTCAAGTATTTTATTGAAAAATTTTGCAACTGTATTCATCAGAGAGTTTGGCCTATAATTTTATTTTTTATTGGATCTCTGTCTGGTTTTGGTATCAGGCTAATAAGTTCATGGAAATACTTGGAAGGTGTTCCTTCATTTTGTATTTTACAGAATAATTAGAGTGGTGTTGATATTGGTTCTTCTTTGAAGGTCTGGTAGAATTCTTCAGTGTATCCATCTGGTCTCGGGCATTTTTTAGTTGAGAGGTTTTAATTGCCACTTCTATCTCATTGGTTGTTGTGGATCTATTTAAATAGTGTGCTTCATCTTCGTTTAATTTTGGTAGCCCATACATATCTAGAAATTCATCCATTTCTTCCAAAAATTTCCAGGTTGTGGAATATAGGTTTTTAAAGAACTTTTCTATGATTCTATGAATTTCCACAAGAACTGTAATGTCTCACTTTTCATCTCTGATTTTATTAATTTCTGCTCACTCTGCCTGCCTTTTGTCTAATTTGGCAAAAGTTTTGTTGCTCTTGTTAATCTCTTCAAAGAATCAACTCTTTGTTTAATTGATTCTTTGTATTCTGCTTTTTTGCTGTTGTATCTATTTCATTAATTTCAGCCATGACTTTGATTATCTCTTCTTATCTACTCTTATGTTGTTGATTAATCTTATTTATCTAAGGTTTACGAGTGCATAATTAAGTTAGTAATATAAGACGTCTCTAATTTTTGATGAAGGCCTTTAGTGCTATAAACTTTCCTCTTAGGATTGCCTTCATTAAATCCCATAAATTTTGATTTGTTGTGTTTTCATTTTCATTCAAGTCTAAGAATTTTTAAATTTCCTTCTTGAATTCTTCCTTGATTCAATTTTTATTCACTATGTGTTGTTTAGTTTCTATGAGTTTGTGTATTTTTCCTGTTTCTATTGTTTTTGATATCTAGCTTTATTCCTTTGTGGGCAGATATTATACACGATGTTATTTCAATTTTCTAACTTTGTTGAGACATTTTTGTGTCCTAATATACTGTCAATTTTGGAGCAAGTTCCATTTACTGCTGAGAAGGAAGTGTGTTCTTTATGTTTGTGTAGAGGGTTCTATAAATATTTGTTAGGTCCATTTGATTTGTGATGCCATTTAAATCCAGGGTTTCTCTGTTTAGTTTCTTTTCTGGATGATCTGCCTATTGCTCAGAGTGGGGTACTGAAGTCACCCACTAACACATTCTTAGAACCAATCTGTGATTTTCCATCTAAGAATGTTTATTTCTGAAATTTTGTGCCCCCGTGTTTGATGCATACGTGTATAGATTGTAATATTTTCTTATGGTTTTTTACTTAATGAGTATGAAATGTCCTTTCCTACCTCTTATGACTAATTTTAGTTAGAATTCTATTTTTTCAGGTATTTGAAAGGCAAAGTCTGCTAGTTTCCTAGTTACATTTGTTTGGCATACCTTTTTCTTTCATTTACCCTAAGGCAGATTAGAGCATTGTTAGTGTGGTATGTTTCTTAGAGTCAACAAAATCATGAATCCTACTTTCTAATTGAATTATTTAGTCTCTGCCCTTTTAATGGAAAATTTAAGTCATTAATATTGAGAGTTATTATTAATAATGTTTATTACTACCTTCCATTTGGGCTGGAGACATAGCTCAGTGGTTAAGAGCATTGGCTGCTCTTGCAGAGGAGTCAGGTTCAGTTTCCAGTACCCATATGGCAGTAAACAACCATCCATAACTCCAGTTCCAGGGGACTCATTGTCTTCTTATGACCTCCACAGCCACTGCACAACACAGGTGCCCTTACATATGTGCAGGTAATACACTCCTACACATAAAATAAAATAGTAATTAAAGTATTAAAAATGTCTCTCATTTCATTGTAATAGTGCTGTTTTCTTTACTTTCATTTGAATGACTATTCTGAAATTATTTCTTTTCCTCTCTTGGGTGTGTTTAATCATCTCTTCATAGGGAAGTTTCATTCTAGTATCCTTAGTATTGCTGACTTGGTGAATATAAATTCCTTAAATCTGTTTTTATCATGGAAAGATTTCCTTTTCCTTCTGTTATGAACAATATATTTACTGGGTATGACAGCCCAGGTGGTATTTGTGGTCTTTAAGAATTTATAGAACATTAGTTCATGCCTGCCTGCTTTCTGAGTCTGCATTGAAAAGTCAGGTGTTATTCTGATAGGGCTGCCTTTATATGTGAGTTGGTCTTTCTCTCTTCCAGCTTTCACTATCCTTTGCTTGTTCTGTACAAGTAGTATTTTGGTTATTATGTGACATGGGGAGGAGTTTCTTTTCTGATCATGTCTATTTGGTGTTCTGTATACTTCTTGGATCTTAGTAGCCATCCCCTTCCTTAGAGTTGGGGTAAATTCTTCTAAGATTTTGTTGAAAATATTTTCTGTGACTTTGACCTAGGCATCTTCTCCTTCTTCTAGACCTATGGTTCACTGAGTTTGTCTTTTTATAGAATTCCAAACTTTCTGAACATTCTATTCTTAAAGGGATTCAAATATTTTATTTGTTTTTATTTTATTTGTATGAGTGAATTGCCTGCATGTGTGTAAGTGCATCCATGTCATACAGTGCCCATCGGGGTCAGAAGAGGTGTCAGATCTCCTGGAACTGGAGTTACAGATGGTTATTAGCCACCATGAAGGTCCTGGGAATCAAACCCAGGTCCTCTGCAAAAGCAGTCTGTATTCTTAACCTCTGAACCATCTCTCCAGCCCCAGAGGGTTTTTAGGTTTATCATTTTCATTACCTGAGTGTTCCAATTCTGCTACCTTGTCTTCAAGGCTTGATTGTCTCTTCTGTGTGATTCATTCTATTTGTGGGAATTTTCACTGAGCTTTTTACTTCACTGATTTTCTCATTTTAAATTTTATTTCAGTTCATTTTTTCTGCAGAAATGTTATGTATTAAATTCAATTTTCATATCTTGGATTGTTTCCTTTAATGTTTTTCTGTATTTTTCACAATTTTCATTCCAGAATTTTTCATGTTCTCTTTGAAATTGTTGAACATGTTTATACTCTTTTCTAAATCATTGTCTTGTGCCTCAAGTAAGTTGCTTTTCTCAGGGGGCATTGCAGTGAGATACTGAATTTTTTTATAATTTTGCAGATGGAACTAGGCATCTGGAGTTAAGCCATTGGTAGATTTTCCTCATATGAATATCTGGTCTCACTTTTCTTGAGTAGGTGTTTAGGTTTTTGTTTGCCATTACCTCAGCATGTTAGGATGTGGACCAGCTGTGTGGTGCTTAGCATTCAATCTTTTGGAATCCTGTCTTGATATGATGATGGGGTGTATGACATAATCCCTCATAGCTTGGGATATGTGAACTTTTGAGCACAGAAACAAACATTCTTTGGAGTTACTAGATTCTTACTGCCAATCTTTAGAAGTCTGTGCAAGGCTGACATGGCTCTACAGGTGGTCCACTGGTTGCAGGAGTTGAAGTCACAGTTGGAGTGAGGAGTGCTCCCTGGGGCCAAGGGGAGTAGGTCACACTGATCTCAGGGGGAAGTGGATGGATTTGAGGTCAGAATGAAGGTTGCTAACTGGGTTGGAGATCTCCTAGACTCTGGGCTGTTGGGTGGGTAAAGTGGTTGGGGGTAGAGGATGAACACAGCCTCTGTGTGTTGCTATCTGGCAGGGGGAAGGTTTGTGGGGATGCCCATAGGGGTTGAAGTTATTAGGAAGTCACCCACGTGCTCCTGGAGGTGGAATGGAGCTGGCTTCAGGACTTTGGGGAGATGGCAGGTAGTGGGGGCAGACAGCCTATCTGGGTCTCCAGCCTACATGGGGCTACTGGCGAGTACCTGGTTTGTAGCCTTCTGGGGACAGGCAAATCCCAAAGGGAAGGCAGAGGTCAGGAAGAGGTGAGGGGTCACTGGTAAGCAGCGGAGGGCATTGTGGATAATCAATGGGGGCAGGAAAAGCCTACCTGGGTCTCTGGGCTATGGTGTCAACTGGAGAGTCACTGATGCAGTGAGCTGGAGTTGAACAAATCAAACATGAATTCTTAAATTAAGCCCTTTGATAGTATCCTACTCTCATTAGCCCCACATAAGAAAACTATTTGCTTTTAATAAATGCATAGTTGTTGGAGTTCAATCTGGACTCAAATGCCAGGCCCAATTTTTGTTAAGAACATGAGATCAATCTAAAATCCAAGGTAATATTTCAAATATGCAATATTAGTGCCACACCCACACAATGATGAATCAATGACATTTGAAAGATGAAGTTGTTATGGAAGACTTCAGATGTCCAAATGTTCTATAATCAAATGAAAGTGGAAATACAAAATGTCAGAGCCAGGGTTTATACCTGAGTGTTCACAGTAAATAATTAAAGACTTGTGTGCACGTCTGTTGACCTCTGGACATCTTTTTCAAAGTCAATGTGAAAGTCACTAACAGGAATAGAAGAAAGTCAAAGCTTTGTGTTTCTTGACGCTCTCCCGTTCAACATGATTCCTCAAAGACCATTCTTGGTGTCTTCCTGTTTACAATCTCTCACCACTCTGACATGTATTCAACTAGAAAAGGTTAATTTATTTCTGTAACAAAAACAATTAGTTCTTACATTTCCTGGAAATATTTTCCTAGCATGAATATCAGTCAGTCAGAGAAAAGTTCCCTTATCTCTGAGATATTCAGTAATTTTCTTTCTTCAGCTTAAAACACTCTTATCTTCTTACTGCAAACATGAATATAATGGGACTTTCAGTTTCTCTTAACATTTCTAGAAATAAGAGCTTATGTCAAGTGCCAGTCTTCCTGATGCTGTTCTTAAATTCTGCTTAAAGATTTGAACATATCCTTCAAACTTTGAACTTGCTACATGTTGCCTGTCCTTTAACAGCTTTCTTACATTGTGCATATGTGCATGTGTGTGTGCATGTGTGCATGCATTCATGTATGTGTGTCTATGTGCCTGCAGATGTGCATGTGTGCAGGTGCATATATAAACAGGAGAGATGTCCTCACATGTCTTCCTCAATTTCTTGCCATCTTGCCACCTTATTCTTTTAGATAATGTCTCTCTATGAATCTGGAACTCAGTGAATGGCTATGCTAGTTCTTTACAAAGAAAACCATCATGGGCTAGGGAGATGGCTCAGTCATCATAGTGTTTGCCATGTAAGCATGAAGACCTGAGTCTGGGTCCACAGTACACATATAAAAAGCCGTGTACTATTAGTGCTGGAGAAGTAGAGATAGGGGACTTTCTGAACCTCACTGGCCAGTTAGTTTTCCTTATGTGCCTTGTATTGGCTAGCTCCAGATTTACTGAGAGATTCTATCTCAACACCCAAGTTATAGAGTAATACAGGAAGAAACCCAAATTGAACTCTGGCCTCTGCACACATGCACACACATGTGCACACACACAAACATGTATAAACACATACACTGGACACACACAAAGAAACTCATCACTGTGGTATGCATAATGCTGCCTAAACATGCTCATACATCAATCTTTGCCTTTTTACATGTAACAGTGAATTTAGATTCATAATTAATGTTAGAGATAATAAGTGAGAGCAATTAACTGAAGACCTGGCCCCACTGATATCCTATAAGAAATTAGCATCTTAATTTCACAACCTCAAGAAAATGAACAAACCATTAATTTTGGCATTGATCAGAGAATCCAGCTCTGTATCTAGACTTTTGATCCATTATTCAGTAGGATCATAAATGGGCATCTTTTAAGCTGCTATTAGGTAGTACTTTATTACAGCAGCAATAGAAAACAAACTTACAATTCTTTTTGGTTATGACACCTATCTCATGAAACAAGCCTACATTTCCCCCTTATAAAGCAGCCTTCACAGTATCTAGACAATCAAGCTCAAGCTTTCCTTCTGGGGCTACTCTGACCTTCAAAATAACTTTCTTGCCTTCCCTCAAGGCTTTCCTCATTTTCTGTTGCATCATTTCTTTTGAAGAGATGGTCAAAATCAGAAGAGCAGTTTTTGTCTTTGGTCTCTGTCTTTGGGGAGATGAAGTCATCAGCAAGGCAAATCCAGAACATGCTGGATACTCTGATTTTAGCCAGCTGAGACTTCCAGCAGATGTCCAGAAAATCCCTCATTTTGTCTCTGTGCCAGTTCTTTAATTTGTGTCAGGAACACATCATCCATTGCCTCCATCTGTTCGTCTGTCACCTTCAAATGTAAGATCTGTGAAGAAGCTGCGTTCATGCATTTAGTTCTGTGATGGTAATAATGCGACTCCACTCCTCTCTTCTCACATTCTCTCAAATGCTACCTAATTTGAAGTCATTTTAAAAACATGTATATTTGTGGCATGCCACACGATGTCTTAATATATGTATGCCTTTTGGAATGGTTAAATCAAGATAATTAACATATGCCTTGCCTCACATGCTTAGGTTTTTCTATGGTAAGAATGCTTAAAACCTATTTTCTGCCCGGCATGGTGGCACACGCCTTTAATCCCAGTACTTGGGAGGCAGAGGCAGTGGGAGCTCTGTGAGTTCAAGGCCAGCCTGGTCTACATAGTGGGTTCCAGGACAGCTGGGGCTACAGGGAGACCCTGCCTCAAAAAAAGAAAAAAGAAAGAAAGAAAAAAAAAACCAACCCTATTTTCTTAGCCATTTTCGAGTACATAAAACAGTATTATGAACCATGATCACCATGACACACAACTAGTCTTTTGAAATCCTTCTTCCTAATTAGAACTTGTGTCCTTTTACCTATATCTCGCTAATGACTTTCCTTCTAACCACTGTATGCTCTCTGATAACAACTATTTGATTCTGTTTCTATGAGTCTAATTTTTTTAGATTCTACACAAGATTTGTATGACTTTTTCTCTGCCTGCCTTATTTTACTCAACATAATGTAGATACTCATCCATATTCTCACCAATAATGTTTTTTCCTTCTTTAAGAAGGAGAATAATATTCTACAGTGAATGCATATATTCACCACTTTTTCTTTACCCATCCATTCATTGATGAATACTTTGGTAGAGTCCATCTCTTGGCTATAGTGAATAACAAATACTATTTTGTCCATAGGAATGCAGATATATATTTGATACTGATTTCTATTCCTCTGGCTATGAATCAGGGATTATGGTGGTTAGAACATACACTAATTTTATTTTTAAGCTTTGGATCTCCATATTGGCTATGCTAATTTACATGACCATCAATGGTATACAGGGGTCCCCTTTCCTTTGCATTCATGCCAGCACTGTTATCTTTCATCCTTTTACATAGGAACAGTCATTCTAACAGGTACAGATGATACCTCACTATGGTTTCAGCTTGTGTTTCCCTGATGTTAGTGATGTTTATTTATTTATGTTAGCACATTTATTTATAATGTTCAATCCATGTATTTACATTTTCTTTAAAAATGTCTTTTTGGGTTCTCTGCTCATTTTAAAATCAAATTTTGTTTTCTTAATTTTGAACTGACTTCTTTATGTATTTTGGATATTGATTCTGTGTTGAGCTATTTTCTACCACCCAGAGACAGTATTTATTTTTTTAAAACCTAGATATTTGTTGATTTATTTCTCACAGTTCACTAGTCCTGGAAGTCTAATGTCGAACATCTGGTAGAACTCCTGTTTTTGTATCATAACGTGGAGAAAGGCTTCATGGCAAGAGCATGGCAGCACATATGCTCATCTCTCCTGCTCACCTTAGAGAGCCACTAATTATCCCCTGACCTGTACCTCATCGTCATCTAACACTACTTATGTCATAAAGGCATTTCCTCTAAATATTATCAGCATATACATTTGAGGATTAAATTTCTGATGCATTAAATTTGTGCTACACAATTCAAAATATAGGAAAACTGCTCACCTGGTGTATGGTTTACAAATATTCCTTCCATTCTGTAGGTTATCTCATCACTCTTGTTTTTTTTTTTTATTTTTTCTTTGATTTATGGAAGCTTCCAATTTGATGTATTTTCATGTATCAAATTTTGCTTTTTCTATTTGTTCTTTTCGGGTCAACCCACACAAAAAAATGATTGCTAAAACCAACATCATAGGATCTTTTCTCAATTTTCTTCATGTCACTTGTACTTTTTCAGCTGTTAAATGTTTAACTATTTAGACCATTTTGAGTTTTTAAAATTTCTTAAAAATTACATTTTATTTCTTTTTGTGTATGTGTGTCTGTGTATGTGTGTGGTCTTGAGTGTAATAATCAAAAGAAAACTTACAGAAGTCAGTTCGTGCCTTCCACTATGTGGGTCTTGGGATCAAACGCAGGTCATCTGGCTTGATGACAAGTACCTTTACCCACAGAGCCAACTCATTGGTCCACAATAAATTCTTTTACTATGACGATGGAATTTATTTTTGTATATGATATGATATCAGGATCTAATTTCCCTCCTCTGCAGATGACTATTCAGTCATCCTATTATTATTTATTAATAAAACATTTGATCACCAGCTATTTTCCAAAAACAACTGGCTACGAATGTTCAGATATATTTCTGGGTTCTATATCCTGTTTCATTGACCACTGTGGTATTATTATAGTAGCATGATGATTTTTAATACTTTGGTTTGCAGATTTTGAAATCAAATATGGTGATATTCCAGTTTCATTTTTTTTGGCTCACAGTTTCTTTAATCATTTATGGTCTTTTCCAGTTCCATATGAATTTTGGGATACTTTGATTAAAAAGTCCTTTGAATGTTGACAGTGATTCCATTTAACCTGCACACTACTTTGAGTAACGGAAACCTTTTAAAAATATTAATTATTCTAATCCATAAGCACTGGTTGTTTTCCCATTTATTGGAGCATTCTTCAATTTACTTTATTCATGTTTTATGATTTTTAGTATACAGATCATTTGCCTCTTTGGTTACATTTATTTCAAACATGTTTAGGGAGCAGCTAGTATAAATGGGATTGTTTACATGAGTTTGTTCAGATTTCCCATATACTCAGTATATGTAAAGACTTTTGTATTGATTTTATATCCTACAACATTACTGAACTTGTATATGTGCTCAAATTTTGAAAGTTTCTCTATGTGTGGTATACTCTGCAAGCAGGAATAGACCTTTTCCTTTCCAATTTGGATACCTTTCTCTCCTTCTTTTGCCTATCATTTTGTGTTTCCAGGATTGTGTTGAATAGAAGAATCAAGAGTACACATCATTGTCTTATTTCTCATCGTAGAGGAAAAGTCTCCTGTGTCTTATGATTGAATACAATGTTAGCCATGGGTTTTTGAACATGGCCTTTACTGAACTCAAGTATCTTTTTTTTCTGTATGTAATTTATTGAGAGTACATGAAAGAATATTGAATTATTCCAAATGGTTCTTATAAATCTCTTGAGGGAATCATATGGTTTTTGTCCTTATGTTTTGCTGCTTAATGCTGAAGCAATCTGGTATTCTAGGTACAAATCCTACTCTGGTAACTGATCCTTTTAGTGTTTTGTTCAGTTCAATTTGTTGGTATTTTAACTGTGTTCAAAATCATTTTGATTTCATAATAGAGACCTAAAATTTTCTAGTTTCTACATGCTTGTCTGTAGGGGTTCAGTCCTTTCAGAACTAACTTTTTCTTTCCCTGATATCCGTAGGAGAATTTAAGAGTATATCTGACACATTCAGCAATACACCCTATTTAGATGATCATGATACTGTGTCTGTTTTCAGTTAGCACTGTTGGCAATCCATTCCAACTGCCCAAATCTCCTTCTGTGTCTCCGTCCATTCATTCTTGGAGCAGCATGTTACGTTCTTCTGGTTGACCACCTCTGTTACAGAGTTCATAGCTAATAAAGCACTCTACAAAATAGAGTGGTCTGTAGACTAATAAAGTAGCCATAGTACATAAACAGGTACTAAAGTAAAATTAAAATAAATTAAAATTTTAAATGTACTTTCTCAGTTGTATAAATGCATATAGATTATGTGCTGGACAGCAGGGAAGAGCACTTCCCATTTGTTACTGGGAGTTCCATGGGATAGAATTGGACTCCTGAGAAATATCTTCTTCCTTTATATTCTAATTTCTCATAAGGATCCAAAAATAAGTTGTTAAGTTAAAACCTTGGGAGATGTGAAACAAAAAGGGAATCCGATTTCAGGAAACAAAGAGGAATTTTCCCATAGAATTAGTCCCTTATTCTTGCTGGAAATATAAAAATTAAGACCTACTTGTATATGCTCTTTCAAAGTAGTCAAATGCAACTCTCAGTATCTGGCCAAAAATAATTTTTTCATTAAGCTCTTGTATTTAATAATATTTAGTTGTTGGATAAGAATAGTTGGACTTTTCCTCTGCCTAAGAATTAGGAGCTTTATTGCACTGCTGGCTCACACCATATCCCTTTCCATGTCTCTTCTGATCTATCTAATTCAGGGAATATGACAGAGAAAGATAGCTGAGTCCAAGGCTCAGTAGTTAAGAGCACTGACTGCTCTTGCAGTGAACCTAGGTTTGGTTTCCAATACCTACACGGCAGCTAAAAACCCTTGGTCACTCCAGTTGCAGGGGACCCAACACCCTCTTATGGCCTCCACTGGAATCACATGTGTATGGTATACATGTAAGCAAACCATTCAGGCACATCAAATAAAATAAATAAAAAATTTAAATACTTGGGTCCACTTTGCCAATGAAGAGTGAAGGCACATACAAAAAGGGACTCTGGTTTTGCTGCTGAATGATGTAACTGCATATTTTCTTTTGTCTATCCCATCTTAGTGACTTTTCTAAACAAACCATACTTCTTTGACTCTCCCTACAAGAGATAAAGTACAAGAATTCATTAAGTTGAGACCTAATTTAGGAGGGATGACTTCTCATTATGTGATTGAAATTAATGTTTTTAAAAATTTTTTAAATATTTTATTTACTATTTTTATTTTATATGTATGACTGTTATGCCTGTGTGTAGGTAAGTACACCCATGTCGTGCATTGCCAATGAAGGACAGAAGAGGCTGTCAGAACCCCTGGAACTGGAGTTACAAACAGTTGTTATATGGGTGCTGGGATTTAAACCTGGGTCTTCTGCAAGAACAGTCAGTGTTCTTAACCACTGAGCCATCTCTCCAGCCCTGAAATTAATTTTTAAAAAGAAAGATACATCTGTGTTTGTGGCAGCATCCCATTCATCCAGGAAGCAAGCATGGGAAATGGGAAACTGGGTCACTCTTGCCATTCTAGACTTTTCAATTTGCTCACACTCTTCCAAAATGAGAATTTAGGCTCTATTTATTTAAAAATGCTTGATTTGGTTGAATAAAGTAAGCTAGTAAAAAATAGACTTTAAGGTATTGACACTAACCCACAGAAGACATTCTGCTACAGGGAATAATTTAGGTTACTGCTGTGAATGCATTCTGCAGAAATAATTAAGAACTCAAATCTTAAAAGAAACAGATTAGGGCTGACCTAATTGCATGAACCTTTTAAAGGCAGAGAATTTCTTTCTGTTCATGAAAAAGGGTTTTTTTTTTTAATCTGAGAGATAATTCAGTATGTGGAGTTTCTGCTGGAGTAGGAGACCACTTGTCTAGGTTAAGACCATCTTGCCTTTAGCAGCTGAGTGTGACTCCTGGCTCAGAAGCAGTCAAGAAATAGGGACCCTAATCTTTTAGCCCCATGAAATTGAAGTAAAAATGAACTTGATAGTATATATTTTCCAGAGCACCAAGATGAAAACTTAGCCTGACTGACAACCTAATTCTAGCATGTGGGATCTTGATTCATGGTTTACTACTAGCTTACAAAAGACACCCTCAATACCAAACCAAATTTGGAATACCTGACCCCATCAGATTTACTTTCCTAAAATCACTCAGTTGTAGTTTGCGTTAAAGAAGCCTGTAGTACTATACTTATTATAAATTTTATAGGAAAGTATATGGTTGAATTTTATACTTTATTAGTCATGTAGTTACAAAATTATGTGACTAGCTTCTGTTCTGTCATATAATAAGTCAAATGGATAAAATCAGGGATTTATTTATAAGTATCTACAAAAACAGCACACATTTGTGTCATAAGATGTGGAGAAATCAAGCTGGTACTAAGCTAGAGTTTCTTCCCTACTAGCTAGCTTTCATAGTGCCAAAAGGTGCTGCACAGGTTCATCAGGGAGATAATTCATGAACAGTCTTACCCAGCTGTGAACCCTGAAAGCTGGAATAACAACTGCCTTGGAAGATATGTTCATTGGTGCAATAGTAGCATGAATGTTATGAGGGGTGGGTAATCAACTACATTCTAAGTGGATTTAAGGCCTACTCCACAGGACAGAATTTATGCCTGGTACCATAAACCTGATCAAAAGCCCATATCTGAGGAGGGGATAGGACCTGAGGCAGAACCTATTATTACCATTTGGCTAAATGGGCATAATATCAAGCAGACTTCCAAATGTTTTTCCTCATATGCAAAGATTAGTGTAGGTTTTAAGCCTTATCAAGGAAGTTTCTTTTTGTAACTGGTCAATGGATAAATGACTGTGGAGTACTCAGCCATAAATGAGGCGTCTATATCTCCCTGACCCCAAGACTCAGAGAACATCTCAGAATAAATAGCAGAAAATTTGTAAGAGGCAGACCGTGTCTTCTGGAAATGACGGGCTGTTGCATTCATGACCTCACAGAAGCTGTGGTTGCCTGCACAAGACCAAGGCAGCCAGCATTCTAGAATGGAAGGGACAGGGACTCATGTTGTCCCATCCCAGCTCAGAAACTATGGCCAACTGAAATCTCCTGGGGTGAGTCCCTTTTCTTCAGGGATGTGGCCCTTGGGTAGGTCTCCATGCTCCAGTGGGTTGCCCTACACCCATACACATATTGGCATCACTAATTGGACTTAGTTACAGAAGGAAAATAAAGAGGTTGAAGTTTGAAGGGAGATGTGGGGAGGGGTCTGAGAGGAGTTAGAGGGAAGGAGGGAGGTATATATTATCAAAATATTTTGTCTATATACATGTATAAGATTCTCAAAGAATAAATAAAATAGTTTAATACTAACATCTAATAAAAGAATATACAGTGGATCTTAGTAGATAGTTATTTTCCAGTTGGTAGATTTCTTTAGCATATTCACAAGATGTGTTTCATCAAAACTGCCTGGTCTACAAAGATGGAAAACATTGTTACGGGCCTGCTTTCTTCCCACTTCAAATCGTAGTTTAAACAACTGCTTGGACTACTTTCTTTGATATTCCAAATTTTTCTTTGTCTAAAAATTGTTCTTTGCCTGATAGCAAACAATCCCCCCACCTACAACTCATCACCGATAGGTCACTGATGGCTCAGTAAACCCATAACACTTGCCCATATAAATCGACAAACTTAAGAATTAAAAAAGCTAAAGCTCATTTTGGTTTGATTTGCTAATATTGGTTTCTTCAAGAAGCTCCTGGCTCCATGAACATGAATGGATTATGTGTGTGTGTGTGTGTGTGCGTATTGTTACACACCAGTTACAGCTCTAGTTCATTCAGGAATCCAGCATATATTAGGATTTGTATATCTGGTTTATTTACTAGTTTGAATTGTTTGTACTGTGAACTCATTTCAAAAATTATTCAGGACATCAATGAGTTAAATTTTCCTACCTTATACAATTATTTCATGTGTAATTTATTATCCAAATGCTGAAATTTAGTGTCTATAGGCAGATGAAATGGAGTTTTATTTATTGTCTCTCCTAAACAAATAGCTTTTACTTATTAATAGATGGTATTTCTGTTCTCCATGAACTTCCTGAATTATTGTTTTGTTCTTTACCTTTAGAATTTGAGTCTCCCTTCCATATTGAGTTTAGTATATTCTTGGGAAAGTCTTGTAGTCTTCAGGCAAACCGAAAACACAATATTCTTGGTTCTGATGAAGTAGGCAAATTTATTAGTTAAGAATTCAGATATTATAGAATAGCAGATTACAAATTCCCTTTTCTGCTACTACCTTGGAAAAGTGAATTCACTTGAATAATGTCACTATTTTTTTGCAACATTTCAATATTCTGTTCAAAACCAAATTGCCTGATTTCCTCTCATTTAGGAGCACAATCCTATGGAAATAACATTACATTTTAAAAATTAGGAAGAACAAGTATCATGTAGCAAGTTAAACCAAACAGGGCAGGTTGTCTGTTATAGCCATGTTAAAGAAGTCCATCTCCTAGTGCATTATGTTAGATCTACAACCTTCAGAAGGAAGATAATGAACCATGAGGCTGAAGAGATAACTTTGAAAGCATGAAAACCTGAGCTCAGAGTCCCAGCATCCATGTAGAAGCCATTTGTAACCCTCGCTCTAGATGAGAACAGAAGCATGTGGACCCTGGAGGCTCACTGACCAGTCAGTCTAGCCAAACTAGTGGAGTTCCAGGTTCAGTGAGAGACCATGTTTCAAAAATAAGGTGCAAAGTAATCAATAAGACACCCAGTGTCAACATCAGGCCTCCACAAGCACAGGCATAGGCAAGCACACCTACGTGTAGTTACATATTCATACATCCTCCATTCCCCACCAACTCACACACAAAGACAAAAAGAGAGAGAGAGAGAGAAATAACTGGTTGTTTTTAGGACCAACCATAGATTCTTAGAAAGATGTTATGTCACAAAATTTCTTTAAAAAGTCTGAATTTCTGATAGTAGTCATTTATATTGTTTCTAGAGTTCCACAGAGCAACTTATTCCCTTCTTCCACACCTCCCTTTTTTAAGCTTTATATCTCTGTGGTTTTGTTATGATGTCCAAAGATTTCCCATCCTTATTTAACTGAGCATTTTCTCCTCTAAGTTGCCCCTCATGGATCAAGTCTCATATGCACTAGAAAGCTAAAGTTCATCTCCTCTTCACAGCTAACACATACATCTCTGTCCTTGCAGTGCTTGTTACTGCTTTTATATATTAAGTTCCCTTAGATTCACAAACTCTTCCCTCTTTTGCTAGTGGTTACTCAATAGTATAAAACAGTCATGTTTGGCAAAAAGAACAGTTACCCAAGGATCCAAACTACATAGACTTTATGGTTTCTATGTAGCCCTTAGCAAGGTGGTTTTGAGCATATATTTTTCCACTAAAAATGGGAGAAATGAGTTCTATAATTCAAAGGTATATAAAATGAAATAGGATAATATCTATCTTTCTTTTTTCTTTCCTTATTTATGATTTTCTTGAGAAAGTATTTTCCTGTACCCCCAGCTGACCTGGAACTCACTTTATAGATCAGGCTGGCCTCAATCTAATCAGTCTCTCAATCTCAGAGATCTTCCTGCCCCTACCTCTGGTAGGATTAAAGATATGTGCCACCATGCCCAGCTAAAACAATATATTTTAATTTTCAACTACAGTAAACTATCAAAATTATTGGAATGTATTATTTAATAACTCTACTTATCCATCCACCATTAATGTATTCAAACATCTACATTAAACTTTAAATAATTTTCTTTTCACTGTAATCCTAGAAGGGATTCAAGAGCTTGATACTTCTCTGTAAAAAGTTTCTACTCACAAAAAAACAGAAAGTTTGGAAGATAACATTTTCCCAGAAAACTATTATACTCTCAAAGAATGTGAAAAGTGAAGAACATATTTCCTCAAAATTAAAATGAAAGACCAAAAGATGGTGCCAGGCATGACTGTACACGCCTTTGATCCCAGCACTCAGGATACAGAAGCCAGCTGATCCCTGTAAGATCAAGGCCAGCGTGGTTGACATGGCAAGTTCAAGACCAACTGGAGCTGTAGGGAACCCTGTCTCAAAATCAAAATAGAATCAAAATCAAAAACGAACAAAGGATGAATTCCATCACTATGTATGTGTAGGCTGGGGTGACTTGTACTATGCATGTGATGAACTTGCAGTATCAGCAAGAAATTTCAATCTTTAACAGTAGCTTTTACACACCGGAAGAGCCTGTTGGGGCTAGCCAGTGATCATTGTGCCTTAAATCAATATTCATAGGTAGACAAAATCTTGACATTGCATCGGACTTTGGAAATATTTTTACAGTAGGAAGAAGTTCTAGTAATTACTGAGAGTTTGCCAATAAGGATAAATGCTCTTACAAAAGGAACGGAAGGAAGTATCTTGGTCCCTCTTCACCTTTCTCCTGTCTGCCCTATTAAAATGCAATGACAAATTGCCATGTAGGAAGCAGAGAAAGTACACCCTCGTCAGATAACAAGCCTGCTAGCATACTTATCCTGGAATTTCAGCCCCCAGAAGTATAAGAAAATAATCCTTTTCTTAATAAGTTACCCAATCTTGGGTATTTTACTATAGCAGCACAAATGAAGCAAGACAGGAGGATGATACATCTGAAGTTGACTTAAATTTTGAAAATGATTTTTCTAAATCCAAGGATTATGTTCAAATCCTTACATGTTTATATATACATATATATGTGTGTGTGTCTACGTGCGTGTTCAACAATATGTATATGTCATTTTTATCAGGAAATAAAAGCAATAAATGCTTCCCTTCTGACTTTTATGTTCTCTCTCCAGTTGTCAAGGGATAATCCCTTGCCAAATACCAGGAAATTAACAGCAATTACCACCAGCTGGCTAGCTGCTAGGAACAGTCACTGGACTCACTGGACTGTAATCTACCCAACATGAGACAGAAAGCCTTGAAGGAAAAGGATTGATGTTTAATCAGACTTGAAATATGAACACCCAGGGATCACACACATGAAGCTGGCCAACTGAGCCCTGAGTATCAGCCCTGCAAATTCCAAGCTGGGTATTTCACTATGATCACTCCACTGAAGCTCACAGTCCACCCCAGGAAGCAAGAATTTCATTTATTTTAAATAATGTCTAAACTTCTAACTAAACTAAATTCTGTATTTGTAGCAGGTGACAATAAGGTTGGTGCGTATGACATTCTTTAGTCAGCATTGGATTCAAATGCACAAAGGGCCCCGTTAGTCTGCATGCAAACTGGCTTTTCACTGAGTCAGAACATTTAATCTTCTACACTCTCTACATTCTAGTCTCTTACCTTAACGGACTTGTATGTTGATTACATGAGAGCATATTAATATTGATTTTCAAGTTTTATACAATGTTACAAATATCTTCATTTCATGCTCAAGTTCTAATCAAAACTCAAATTCTGATCAAGTTAAAACATACATGAATTTTAAGGCAGCTCTGAAACTAAAATCAAGGAAGCACTTCTCTTTTGGGCAAGAAGGTGCACTTACATTGACCTTGAATGTGTTGGACCTACTAATCTTAGAGTCAGGCATAGTGCTGATTCCAGTACAATGCAGAATCTGCCTCTCCAAAACTTCTGCCATAGAAAAGCAGAGCATACTTTGCTATTTTTGTGCAGAAATGTAAACAGAAAATATTCTCAAAGTATGATTTTTGGACCAGCACCCACAGCATCACCTAAGAAATTATCCAAAAAAAAAAAAAAGAGAAAGAAGGAAAATAAATAAAATTTGTGGGCCTATCCTAGATCTAGTGAATCAAATCTCTAAGAAACAGACACAGAAATCTGTGTTTTTAAAGTATTTCAGTTAGTTAGGAGGAATTAGCTCTGCTGTTCTCTACGTAGTTTTCATTATATACATGCAAATAACTAGAAAAAAAGAGATTGAAGTTTCCAACACAAAGAAGTATTAAATGTTTAGAGAGATGGAAATGTTAATTACCCTAATTTGGTCAAGCACATTGTATACATGTATCAAACTCTCAAAGTATATCCTATAAATATATACAAATATATCATGAATCCAACAAAATTTTAAAGCATTTCTAAGGGACTTGGGGACTCACAATTCAGCTTTAAAATTGCCCGAATGACAGACAAACTACATGAAAAACAAAACTATGCATGTACTTCTTCCAGGCTCCCCAATAAGATGATCCACAGCATTTTTGTGGGAAGTGAGGGAGTGAGGATAGGAAAATGGCTAAAAAATTGCACTGATGGAAACTTTTTCAATTAAAAGGAACTTTTAAAAACAGAGAAGAACCATTGTCAGTATAATTTTGTTTTTATCTATTGGTTCTCTTAATTCATTAAATTTTAATATTATGTCTATGGTTAAATATGGCTTACCTTGTACCCTCTAATCACAAAGACTGTATTATAAAAGGAACTGTGTTAGTGTGCCTTCCTCTTTCATTGGGCCATCTCATTCTTTACTGATCATACCTTTTTAGTACATTCCTAAAACCACTGATGGAAAATATGTATTTTATTTCTTGAAGTTTCTAAAATGATTGGCAATAACTAATTACATTGGTTGAAGAATTTTTTTAGAATTATAACTGACCATTCCAAAATGAAAAGTTAAGGGCTAATTCTCAGTACTATGAATTATACAATACTATTTTCATATTGTTTTCTTAATAGCAATGAGGAAAAATCCTCATTATTAGCTTTAGAATTTTGAAAATCTTAACTCAGGTGATTTATCTAAAGTCCTACAGCCAAATATTCAACTTAAGTTCAAAGAATTTTAGCTAATGAATTACTTATCCAGAATTACTATTCTTTTTTTTAAACCAGAGAAATGATCAATGATACAAAAATACTTACACAGCACTATTTTTCTTGTCTTGAATGGCATTATAAACCTGACGTTATTTACATAACTGTATAAAATGGTGTATGTTCCAAACTGAAATCACAGGACCATCACAAGCTGACTCTCATGATTTTCTCCTTATGTCAAAACATATTGTTATGGAGGGTTGGTCATTTCCTGTTCCACTAGGAATTAACTACAAGAGCATTCTGTGTCCAAACTCAGCAATGTGGTTTCACTTCTATTTCCCATCTAAAATTATATCCATTCATGTTATCCAAAATAAACTGTCTGTGGTTCTGCATATAAGCCAATAGAAAATTTGGATAGCCAGCAAGGAATCCTAAAATCTGAAATAAATTTCTTTTCCTCTGTACAATATAAGAAAGAAATTAAAATGCAAAGATTAAATCTTGTTGCAAATTAACAGCCTCAAAATCTAAAAGAATTAAAGTCTCAAACTTTCTTGTACTCTTTTGTGGGGGGGTGCTTTTTGAGACAGGGTCTCCCTGTAGCCGGAGCTGTCCTGGAACTCACTATGGGGACCAGGCTGGCCTTGAACTCACAGAGATCTGCCTGCCTCTGCCTCCTGAGTGCTGGGATTAAAGGCAAGTGCCACCACTCCCAGCCTTCTTGTACTCTTTTAAGTAAAAAGTTTTGTTTTGTTTTGTTTTTTTAAATTCCACCTAAACTTACACTGGAACTTAGAGAGGATTCTTCTTCATTCTGCTCTACAGAATGGAGACTGAGAACCTGCTGAGGACATGGTACAGCCACTGAGACCTCAGCATGAGAATATCTCGTATGACCCACTTTAAAATTTCAGGATAAATAACAGAAGAAAATATACAGTGTGGTTGATAGATATCTGAAAGACTTTTTGCTGAAAAGCAAACATTTCTAGGTAAAATTGCTTTTTAAGAGATTATTACGTTTACTGGAACTGAGGAAATCTCTGTCACCATTCCTTTGTTCAAACTAAGAAAAACAATAGCCCATAATTTGAAGACTGAACATAACAAAGCTAATCACAAGTGAAGAGAAAAGCTGGAGTTACCCTTGCAGTTCACCCAAAACAGAATTGCACATTTTGTGTCTCTGATGAGATAAGGAACTGAAATGGGAAAATTCTGCTTTAAGGCTAGGGCATGATTATGTGATTGGATATATTCAACATTGTGATAGGATGTTTTCATCTGCCAAGTTCACATGTTAGAACTACACAGTCAAATTTTACAAATTGCAAAAACATTTAAAAACAAACAAAATCAACAAAACACCTGACCTTGTAATTTTTTTGTAAGTTTTTAATTGAATTTTCATGTATTTCATATAGAATATCTTAATCAATCTTAATCATCCTTATGCCCCCTTCCCTATTGGCACCCTCCAATACCCCCCACCCCGCTGGAATTCATACATTCTGTCATTTGTGTTAAGGCCTATCATGTGAAGTTAGTGTCCCAAGACATCCCGCAGTGCAAGATCATCATCTGGGGTCTAGGCAGCCCATCTAGGGATCCTCCCTTTAAGAAAATCAGTTCTTCCTCACATAGCAGTATCAATTGCTAATAATTCTTTGACTAAGATTGGGGCTTGTTACCATTTTCACAATTCTGGGCTGGGGTATTTTCTGCTTGTGTTTGCTAAGGTCTTGTGCATGTTGATACCTTTGCTGTATATGAGCAAGGTCCCAGGAACTTGTAGGACTCTATTTCCATATGGTTGTGCACCTCCTCCCTGGCTCTTACAATCTTCCACCTCTTCTTCCACAATGGTCCTTGAGTCTTGGGTGGGTGGAGTTTAATATGAGTCCTGTCCATGGTCCCACACTCTGCAGACTCTTACTCTCCATGCTTTGGTGATTTGTGACCTTTTGTGTCCCTGGCCCTCTGTTACATGAGGGACTTTCATTGCTGAGAATTGAAAGATGCATCTTTACCTCTTATTCTAGGTTCTGTGAGCCTTAAGTGTAGAGGCTGCATTGTAGATGTGCCACTTAGGCCCGGGACATTCAGAGACAATGTCTGTGTATGACCAGTTGTGGAACTCAGTAATAGTCTCTGTCTGTTGCAAAAGAAGTTTCTTTGATGAGTGGTGACTGGGATACTTCTCTGTAACTATAAGGATATGTATTTTGTACATAGCAATAAATTACATTTGTCTAGGAATGTGACGGTTGGGGTTTTCTCTAAGATCTAAGACCTCTCCTACATGTGTATTTGGCTATGTTTACAGTACCACATATGCGTTTCTTCCCATTGAGCAGACCATAAGCCCAATTAGGTAAGTATTGGTTACCCCAAGATAAAATTGCTACTACTGCATCCATGTTGTTTGCTGCACCAGTCATTGATGTGGTAATTAGGCCTTGAAGCTGAGGTTGGACCATTGATTGATGTTCTCCCCTAGCAGCTTGTGTTATGCTCTCCAAGATTATGAGAGCCAACCTTCAGGGGAGGTGGCTTCTGAAACATCATAATATTTTAAGAAAACTTGGAGTTTGGGATAGGGCTACATTCATGACTATGCTGGATTATGTATAGCCCGTAGCTCATGGGTTAAACATGCCTGGTCATCATAGAGCTTCTGAGAACAGAGAACAAAATGTAATTCCCCTTTCTCTCAAAGAGAACATGCTCAATTTTGGAAAATGAGAGTCTCACATATTCAATTCGATCAGATATGAGTTCACAAAGACAATCAAACAAGAAGAAATGTCATGATGAAACCCATTAGTTTGTATGATAATCCCACCAAATCAATAATAAATGAACATGTAAGAAAAGGTTAAGAATAAAATATGGAATCACAAAAACAGATGAAAGGTACTATAACAAAATATAAATCATAATTAAATTTTATAAATCTTCAATGGTCATATTAATAGCCTAGTAAATATAGTAAAGAGAAATTGACATACTGGAAGAGACACAGAAATAACTAGATAAGATTTCTGCATCTAATGACAAGGACTATTGTTGAACACTATTAAAATTATAGGCATTGAAAATCAAGATTAAATATCACAGTCACTGTGACAAAATATTGGATTGAAACAAGAGAGAAAAGATTTATTTTGGCTCAGGTTTCAAAGGCTTTATTTCAGGATAAGCTCATTTGATGCTTCTGTGCTGGTTATGAGACAATCTGTAAAGGTCAAAGAGCATGGTCCAACAGAGCTGTTCACCTCATGGCAACCAGGAATCAGAGAAAAACAAAGGAGGTCCAGGACAATCTACATCCTCAATGATATGCCCCAGTGGCCTACTTCCTCTAGATAGGCCATACTCCTAAATGTCTGCAACCTTCCAAAATAGTATTATCCGCTGGTGACCCACCCTTCAACAACGAGCCTGTGGGGGCACAGTTAATATTCAAACCGAACATTTTGTATCCTGGCCCCGAAAGGCCCATGTCTATTGTCTAATGAAAAACGAATTTAATGAATCTCCATAGTCCTAACAATTCCAACATTGCTCAAAAGTTCAGTTTGAGAATCTCCTCAGAGACTCAAGGAAAACTCTTATGGGTAAGCAAATTTACATAAAAATAAAGTTGCAGATAAGGCTACAAAGTAAGCATTTTCATTCCAAAAAGAAGGGGCAATAGAAAAATAGAGACTAACCCAAAGCAGAACCAAATCTCAGCAAGGCAAAGAAAAAATCCAATTGTTCCTCATATCTAGTATGTGAAGAACAAAATGTGAAGCCTAAGAGCCTGGGCAGCCCTACGTTGCCAGTTGCAGTACCCAAGACCTCTCTGGCTGGCTCTGCCCACTGTTGCAGCATTTTTGGCAGACCAAGTTCCTGAGTCTTCAACTTCCCAGAGTCCCCACTGATTCTTCAGCTGTACTCTTACAGCTTTATTCAGTTCCCTTTTGGGGAATATCTGTAAATATCTTGATTTTGCCACACATTGCTTAGACTCCCTGGCCTACCTTTGAAATCTGGGTGGAACACTTCATGACGCTATAATTCTTACATTATATATTAATGTGAAATCAGCATCATATGGGTGATGGCAAGGTCTGCCACAAGCTAGAGCAGTAGTTAGGTGTCCTTTGAGAATGTCTACAGTGTTTCCTGGGTACCAGGATGGCTGAATACTGTTAAATACGTCCCATAGAAGTCCTCTGTGAACATTTATCTGAAAACTCTCTTCTCAGAGTAAGAGGAGGTAAAAGTGTCTGTCACCAAGTTTGATGATTTGAGTTCAATACCCAAATTCCACATTAGAAAGAAAGAATTAACTCCCACAAATTGACATCTGATCCTCACGAGCATGTTGTACTATACACATACACACACACACACACACACACACACACACACACACACACACACACACAATAATAACAATAAAACTAAATAAATAAAAATGTAATGAAAAATGTTAGCAAAGAAAACTCTTTCAAAGGAGTTAAAATTATTACACCTTTGAAGCTACAATTGGTAGCTTTGGCCAATCCCTGAGATGCCCTCAAGATGTCTTCTTTTTTATCGCCTGTGCAAAACACTTGGCTTATTTTCACTGGCTCTAAACCCCTTAACAATTTCCCTTTCTTTGGCTATAACTTCAAAAGTGCTTTTCTTCTAGATAAGCTACAAGTTTTCAAAGGCTCCCGTTCTGCTTTTTGTTCCCCATTCTCATTATAAACCTGCTAAAACCATAACCAGCCAAAGGACTGAGAACAAGAGGTTGCAGAGAAATTATACATGAATAGGATACATATATCAAACCTTTGCCTCCCAAGGCTCAGGGACTACTGTGGAAGAGGTGGAAAGATGTAAAAGCCAGAGGGTGTCAGTGACCACAAGGAAAGTCTTCTAAGCAGCGACTCACATGAACTCTTAGCAATGATAATAGCATGTGTAAGTCCTATGCAAGCTCAAACCAAACAAAATTCCAGCATAGAAGTGGGAAAGTAAAAATCCCCAAACTTAGCTGAGGAGCTATTGGCAATCAATAGCTGCTGGGAGAGGAAGAGTCGGTTTTCTTTAAGGGTGTTACGTTATGCTAGATAGGTTAACTAGGCTCCAGTGGATGTACACACACTAAAAGATATTTGGGGACACAAACTTGATTTGACAAGCTTTAATATATATGACAAAGTACATGAAACCTGGTGGAGGGGGACTATAAGAACAGTACAGATAGGGGATGGGGGTTCTAAGTGTGATTAAAATATATTGTATAAAATTCATTAAAATTTTGGATTTCTAAAATTGAAAAAAAAAATTAATTTTTTAAAAACTGGCTAAACACACCTGGCAATAATAATACCTCAGCCTAAATGCTAGACTGACTTATAAGTTCCTCAATCAGATTAATTAGTCTATAGCCTTTTAAATTCAGCTTCCCACAATCCTAACACATGATCAAAATGAGGTAAGTTATTTGCCAAGTTGTAACTCACACATCTCAGCCCAATTCCCATGAACATAGACTGACATTCTGTACTTCTGAGGCCTGACTGGAATCAGTCAGTCTAAATTCTAGCATTGCTTCTCAATCACAAATCTCCAAACTCTTCCAAATTCTCCAGCAAACTAGTTGCAAAGTCTTCTGACCTACACTGTCAGAGAGTCACAGCAGTACCATCATTTCTCTGGTGTGAATTTGTTGTATTAGATGGTGCTCTGCCATTGTGAGAAGTACTTGAACAAAGCAACCTAAGAAAGCAAAGATCATTTTGGCTTATAGTCTACTGTGGCATGGAGGGCATAGCAGAGAAGAACTGGTCCCATCATCACAGCCAGGAAACAGAGAGAGAGAAGACCTCTGTTACCTGGCTTTCTCCTTTTCCCCCTTGAATCCCAGACAGGCACCAGGTCTATGTCATTTTGCTTCCCACATTCACAGATAGTCTTCCTGTTTTACTTAATCTTCTCTGGAAACATCTTAAAAGGCTATTATGATTCGAATATAATGTGCCCAACATAACATAAAATAAAAATAATAAATAAAATATTAGAAAAGAAAGAAATAGATATGAAAACATCAATGAATTAATGCAGAGGTTGCCACAGTTGAAATGTAGAGCTTCAAATATATATTTTTTAATTTCTGTGTAATATGAAACCATTGCTTTTTAGAATATTTTATTATTTTTATTTTATGTGTATGAGTATATTGAGTACATGTATGTAAGTGCACCCATGTCATGAAATGCCCATGGAGGTAAGAAAAGGGAATTGGTTTCCCCTGGAACCGGTGTTGTGAGTAGTTGTTAGCTGCCATGTAGATGCTGGGAATCAAACCCATATTCTGCAAGAGCAGCCAGTGCTCTTAACTGCTGAGCCATTTCTTCAGCCCCAGAAAGCATTACTTTTTCATTCACTTAGCAAGGTTGTATTGCAAATGCAGACATATTCCACTGAAAAATGTGGATGTGAAAAGGCCTTAAATGAAATCAAGTATGTCTTATTTGCTAACAGTATTCTAAGACATAAAATCAGATCCACTTCTGTTAGTTACTTGCCCCATTATTGTAACAAAAGACATGACAAATGCAACTTTGAAAAAGAAAAGTTTATTTGAGTCACAGTTTCATGGTAGGGAAGGGGATGGTGGCAGGGGCAGGAGGTAGCCAGTCACATTGCATCCACAATCAGGAAACAGACAGAGATGAGTTATTACGCTCAGCTCTTTTTTTTTTTTTTTTTTTTTTTTTTTTTTTTTTTTTTTTTTTTTTTGGCCTTTTTGAGACAGGGCCTCCTTGTAGCCCCAGCTGGCCTGGAATTCCTTATGTTGACCAGACTGGCCTCAAACTCATAGAGATCTCCCTGCCTCTGCCTCCCAAGTGCTGAGATTAAAGGCATGCGCCTCCACGCCCAGCCTCACTTTCTCCCTTTTAATTAGGTGCACAATCTCAGCCCAGGGAATGGTACTGCCCACATTTAGGGTGGGTCTCCCCACCTCACTTAACCTAATCTAGATAATACGTCACCAGATATGTTCAGAGATTGGTTTCCACAGTGATTCTAAATCCCATCAGCTCGATAATCAGGATTAACTCTCACAGCCGTCTAAATCTTCTTCCAAATGTCTTATGCTGAAATTGTAAAATAAAACCAGATTTTTTTCAGTTACCATGAATGTTTATTCTGTGTCTATTGCTGTGATAGTAATCACTCCAGTATATTTTCCATGAGACATTGTAAATGAGGTTCTTCTCTGAACACTGTTGCTTCCTTACTCCATGTGGCTGGTGCAAAGCTAAACACCAAGTACTTTTACTCACAAGTCCACGTCTTGGGTATTTCAAGCAAAGTGTTCATTTATCCATTTAAACATTAACCTGATATTTATGGAGAAGAACATCAATAACTTCTCTACAGAGATTGATTCTTTTCTAAACAAAAAACTGTAATTACTAATTCAATCAATGACATTAAATTTCAATATGTGCATTATACACAAGAGTAAATTTCTTGACTAAATGCTTATTGTATAATGATTTCTTTGTAATATGGAAGAATAAGCAAGACAAATTTAGTTGTATAAGGACAGAAGTGTGCGTGCATGTGTGCGTGTGTGTGTGTGTGTGTGTGTGGTGTATGCTCAAGTGTAGGAGGTGTGTATGCATCTGTGTGCACATAAGCAGGACAGAGTAAAATGTTGGGTATCCTGCATAGACACCATTTTCCAACTTATTCCCATGAGATAAGGTCTCTCACTAAATCAGAGGACCACTATTTTTCAGCTAGGCTTGTAGCCAGCAAGTCCCAGTGATCCTTCTGTCTCAGAAATTCCCCTCCTAACATAGCACTGGGGTTTACAGATGTATACTACCACACTCAGCTTTTTATGTGGATACTGGGCATCTAAGCTCAGGTCCTCATGCTTGTGTAGTAAGTACTCTTACCCACTGAGTCATTTCTCCAACCTCTAGGAGAAAGTGTTTGTGATGATGTTGGTACTATATATATAACAATTTTGTTAAGATTAAATATATACAGTTGTAGAACTTTTCAATAGTTCCCATCTGTCACAAAAACATAAGTTTCTTTGATGAGTTGTGAGAGGTACACTTGTCTGTAAATATATGATTATTTATTTAGTATATAGTAAGAAATCATGTTGGTCTAGGGAAGTGTCTGAATGAGGTTCTTCTCGAGGGTCTCTGACCTCTCCAACCATGTGTATTTGGCTGTGTTTACAATGCCACACATGAATTTTCTCCCATCAAGCAAGCCTGAAGTCCAATTAGACAGCTGTTGATTACCCCCAAGATAAAAGTTCCCACTACTGCACCAATAGAGATTAAGTCCTTCATGAATCATTGTTGTAGTTGATTGATTTTATAGCCTGATAGGTCATTGATTGCTTTTCTGTTTTGGCAGTTACCATATCTTCTGATACCATGAGAGCTAGTCTTCATGGAGGAGGCTTCCTGATCAGTTCCAGCTCAATTATTCACAAGCACCACTAAACAGACTGAATTCAGTGTGTGTGTGTGTGTGTGTGTGTGTGTGTATTTATAAATGTGTATATGTGTATGTAACAATAATAATCAAAGAAGAGGATAAGAAATTGACAGGGAGTAGGGGGACATGGGAGGAGTTGGGGGGACTGGGAAGGATAAAATGATGGAAATGCAATATTTATGTATGAAATTATAAAAATGAAAAAGATAATACATACAGTGTGTGCCACTGTTTCACAGAAATACCTCTATATTAAATTTTTTAAATTGTTTTAACATATGTGAAAAATGCATGAAATCCAGTAAACGGGGCTATGATGCAGGTATAGATGGGGGGATCTAAATATGATTAAAAGTGTTGTATGAAATACACAAAAATAGAGTAAAAGTACTGTAAAAAAATTCTCTTGCTTCAGCACTATGTCGTATTAATCCACATTCAAAGGTTTAAATGTATATTAAAATAATTAATGTAACTTCATTAGTGCAATCCTATATATCAGCCAAATGACAAATAAGAAAAAATTCAAACATTTAAACAAAACAAAGATATCACAAAGGTAAGAGGAAAGAAGGGGAAATTGAAACAAAAGATTAATGAAGCAGAATGTGGTCTAGGAGATTTTCTGCCATTCTGGAGTAAATGTTGCATTACAGTTCTTTGGGACACAGAACCAATAAGATACATGTACATGTGTGTAAATATATGCATATATCTGTGTCCACAGTGTAGGAGTTAGCTCATGTGATTATAGAGACCAAGAAATCTGACAATATTGACTGGTTCCAGATTGGAGAATAAGATCGCTATAGTGTAATTTGATCCAAAAGCCTATGTCCCAGTAAGAGGAAGGAGGGAGGAAGGAGGAGGGAGGATGGGGAGAGATGCTGCTTTAAACATTTAGGAACCAAGTCAAGCCTGAAAGCACAAAAGTTAGGGGCACCACTGTCCAAAGTAAGAGAAGGTGGATGTCGCAAGTCAAATCTACGCTTCCTCAGATGTTTTTGTTTATTTGGTCCTTCAACAGTTTGAATAATGCCTGCCCATATTGGAGGGCAATCTGTTTTAAATATTTATGTATGAGATTATATGAATTATATGAATTATAGTATATGAATTCAAACACCAATATACCTGTAAACATATGTATAGATACACCCTAAATTATGTTTTATCAGATGTTTATGTATCCCTTTGTCTATTCAAGCTCATGCATATAATTAGCCATCATAGATGTATTGAGATGTTCAAATATTTTTCTATTTCTCTCAACTCTCTCCTCTCTCCTGTCTTCTTACAGCCCCCCACCACCACACCACCAGTAACCTCTTGGTTTTCACTCTCTTATCATTTCTACCAGTCTACCACATGCCTGCTTATGTATAGATCCATTGATCTCAAGCCTAGGTCTTGCCAAACTGATACTTGTGGTACAATGGTCACTACATCTTTAAAGTTTGCATCTCAATTTTTAAAAAAATTAAAAGCCTACATGAAACTCTGATTTGTCTTAGATCATATATCTCAAAAAACATGTTATTGTAACATAAGGGGTGAAGTTATAATTGGTCAGCATTGCCAGCACCCACCCCATTGCTAGATTTCAGAGAGGTAAATAAATGAAACATGGTTAATACATGAATAATATATGACATTATCTTTCAATGTAATGTGGGGCACATTTTTCATATAAAATATTGAGAAAGAAATAACACAGTAATTCTACATAGTAAATTCTGTTCTGTTTCAATAGGTGAAAAAATCTAGGTTCAGAGTAATGAGGTACAAAGCCAGGACAACATTTAGATAATCTGATCTTATAATACGGTCATTTACTAATCAGAGTAGACAGATACCAAATATGTTTCATATTACCTCCTATACATTTTTTTTAAAAAATTGTAAGATCTCTGCAAATTTTAAAACTCTAGAGCTTTAATTATTTCTTTTCCCTGTGATGCAAAATATAGAAGTTTCATATTGTTCCATAAGTGCCTATGAGAAAATGCTTTCTGTAACTCTTTTGACTTTAATAATAAAAGCCATATGGAGAAAATAACATAAAAATAACGCAGAATACATTTTACATATTTTTAAATGTTTTTGTGCATGTAACTTCTTTGTTTTCATTTGTATTTTTTGAGAATTTAGTTCATGTATGTAGGCAATGCATCTTGGTCATATTCACCCTCCACTCCCTCCCTTCAACTCCCTCTGCCCTCCAACACAACTCCCTTCCAACTTCAGCCCCCCTTTTTTCCCCATAACTCACTGAGCCCAATTAATGGCCATCCCACTCCAAAAAAAGTGATCTTTCCTCACCCAGCAGCCATCAACTGCCAATAGTTCTCCAGTTGGGGATGGGATCTTAGGAGTCCCTCACCCTTCCTGCTGGAACTTTTAACTGACTTGATCTTGTGCAAGTCTTGTGCAGATCACCACAGCTGTTGTGAGTCCATGTGTGCAGCAGCCTTGTCATGTCCAGACGACAGCACTTCATAGCACTCCTCTCCCAACTGTCCCTTACATTCTTTCAGGTCTCTCTTCCATGATGTACTCTAACCCTTGGAGGGAGAGATTGATTTAAATGTTTTGTCTACCACTGAGCACTCACAGTCACTTAATTTCAACACTTAGAACAGTCTCTGGATTAACCTCTACACCCACTGCCGTAAGGAGCTTCTCTGACCAAGGTTCAGAGCAGCACAAATCCACGGGTACAAACCTAAATATTTAGAAGGTAGTTTGACAACATAATCATTTAGCAAAGCAGCATCAGTAAGTCCTCCTCTTTGGCCTATTACTTCCCTCACCATGAGGTTTGACCAGGTTTACAGTACCAGACATGAATTTCCTCCCATGGAGCAGGCTTCAAATCCGATAAAAGATACCACAAACCATCTTGCCACTATTGTAATAGTGAGTACATCGTATCTGGAAAGTCACTATTGTAGAATTCAGGATACAGCTCTGAGCAAGACAACTGATGTTGTCTCTCCCCAAGCAGCCAGCATAACACATTCTAGCACTGTGAAAGCTACCAGCAGGGAAAAGAGTTTCCTGGTCAGTTCAAGATTGAAGATTGATTTGTCTTTATCCTTCAGCAGTTATGATGGGCAATCAAGAGTAATGGCAGTATTGTGCATTGTTTTTTAGCCTCTGGGGCCTCCCTGACCAATAATTTGTAGGGAGATAACCTATGCCTGGCACTGAAATTTTATCTAATAACTCATGTCTTCTGGGAGCAGTATTGTCCACCCATGGGGTCTCTCTGTTCAAACTCCTTTTTTATTTATATTTTAAGTTAGTTGTATTTTAATTGTCTTATGAGCTAGCAGAGTTTCAAAGGAAACCAAAACAACTAAAAGAAAATCTTTTTCTAATGCAGTTTCCAATGGGTTAGCCACATCCATATCATGATAGGTTTTCAACCATATGGAGATGCTCAGCAAGGCAATATAGGCTCTTTTGGATTCCAATGAGATGTGAAGCAGAAGGTGTTACTGACATTTTTTGAAAATAATTCATAAAGGAACTGCTTTATTTGATCCTAAATACATTTCCTGGGTAACTGTTTCATTTTGATCTTCCTTCATAGCTCTTTTTAATTTTCTTCTTTCTCAACTCTTCCTAAGCAGGGAATGAGCATCTATCTTTGAGATTACAGCTGAAGCTGGCAGTTTACATGTATGTGTTTTTTATGGAAAAAAAAATGACAGTGGATAGAATAGTGGGGTTTTTGCCAATGTGCTGTCACTTACACTAGTCTATGTGTTAAATTAAAATTAAAATGAAAGATACAAGAGGAAAAAAACCTCCAAACTGTGTGCCTGGGTATCATCAGATCTTGCATAAACACTGTAGTTTAAAAGCATTTTTATTCCATCTTTGAACTGAAATCATATTGATATAAACAGAAAAAATAATCTAGGCTTCATTACAGAGCCAAGTACTCAACATGAAGTATTTTATGTTATAGTATGTATCATATATAAAAATAGACATTGGCATTTGAATATCTGTTTATGTTTAATTCTATAAGTAACTTTTCAAAATTATATGTTTAAGCATGTTGCATGAATTGGGTCTCTTCCATATCTTTCCATAAATAATACTAGTAAAAGGAATATTTAATGTTTTCAAATGTTTTGTGTTCTGTTTTAAATTACATGCATAATTTTAAATTTTCATAACAACCTCATGTTACATACTATTATATGAATGTCATGTACTAAGTAATTACTCATATCCATATAGCTAATACATAGTAAACCCAGCAACTGAAGTCCTAGATAAGTTTAAGATTATGATGGCAAGGAAAAAAATGAAATAAATTGACACAAGTTTTCTATCTACCAATAAATACATATACATTTAAACTCTAAAAGAAATATGTCGCATAAATTGAAAAAGAAGAAAAAATGTTTATGCTACTTTTAAATCTATCATAGATGTCATCTTGTAAATTAATTAAGAACTTTAAAATTGGTGCTGAAATCTTTAAAAACTATAATTTTAAGAGTTTACTTTTGAAATCTATTTTACGAATTTGCTACCACCCCACTTCAGGGCTTCACTCAGAGATATCTTAGAGCTATTATAAGTGTTCTTTTCAACACAAATGCAAGTATTCAATATTAAATCAATGGAAGATACCTTTCTAAGTACATGGCTTCAGTTTTTAGCATGTAAACAGATGCCTTCCGGATAATATTAAATTGAACACAACTTTCTTATCATTTGATGTTTTTATTTAAGAACACATGTTTAGAATGTCTGGGTTTTTTCTTACACTAATGTATAAATAAATTGCATTTATTATTTGCAAAGGTTCTCCTTGGTGACTTTCACTGGTTCAAATATACAACACACACATACACACACACACACACACACACACACACACACACTGTTGTGAGATAGCTATAATGTTGAAATGTATTTAACATTGAATTATAAAGAAGTTTAATATTGCCAATACAATATATCACACATGAAAATTTCTAAAACATTGACTACATAGATCTCAAGTACCTATACCAAAAGTGAAATGCATTGTTTAGTTAATTGTGCTGGGTGCACTAAATTTTTTTTTATCAATATTTTATTTTATTTTTTTAATTAAAAGAAGTGAGGTGTATTGCCTGCATGTAGGTAAGTGCACCTGTGTCATGCAATGCCCACAGAGGA
>NW_008330777.1:6180771-6181237 GCF_000622305.1 Nannospalax galili
CCATTTGTTGATTCTTGACCTTGTTTCCTGAGCAATTGATGTCCGGTTTAGAAAATCCTTTTCTATTCCTATATCTTGTAGGTTTTTGCCAGTTTCAGAGTTTCAGGCTTTACGTTAAGGTTTTTGGTCCATTTGGAATTGACTTTTGTGAAAGGTGAAAGGTAGGGGTTTAGTTTCATTCTTCAACAAGTGGAGATCCAGTTTTGCCAGCCCCATTTGCTGAAAATGGTGTCTTTTCTCAGGTTAATGTTCTTGGCACCTTTGTCAAATATCAGGTGGCTAAAATTGCAATTACTCATATTTGGGTCTTCAATTTTGTTCCATTGTTCTATGGGTCAATTTTTATTCCAGTATCGTACTGAATGTGTTAATAATTTCTAGGAGTTTGCGTGTGGAATTTTGGCATCCCTTAGATATAATATCATATCATCTGCAAAAAGGGATAATTTGAGGTCTTATTTTCCAA
>NW_008330777.1:6184834-6192889 GCF_000622305.1 Nannospalax galili
TAGTTTCTGACTCTTGTGTGATACTCGGGCCTTCAAGTTTAGTTCTTCTACTTCTTTTTGTGAACTTTATGTGTCTTGGTGGTTTACTTTTTGGGTATGAAGAGCTGGTTCATCTAAACTTCTGGTTCTCTCTTTTGATTTTTTATTGTCGTGGCCGGATTGATTTTGTTTTCATGAGTTCCACAGTGGCCCAATTCCAATGTGGGTCAGAAATTTTCAGGCTTTCTCCTTAGGTCTGGCATCTTATAAGAATGATTTTGGCCTCAGGAACTTGGGTGTTGGACTCACCTGAGACCCTGGCAGTGGCCGCGCCACTCAGGGATGCAAAGGCAGACGGGAGAAGCCCCAAGATTTCCCAGGGAGTGGATTGAATAGCCACGTTGTACTGTATGCAAAGGATCAGGGAGAGGAAAGGTAAGCCTCGGAGCCCCAGAAAGTGGCTGTCAGCCCTAGCAAGAGGCTGGCAGGTGTTGCAGGACCAGGGAAGTAGAGGGAGGTGAGGGCGGGGCCAGGTCCAGAAGCGGTGCTCCTGGGGCCCAAGAAAGGCATTCAGTTGATCTGGGTGAGAAGGATCAGGAAGCAGTATTGGTTCCACAGGTGTCTGGGGCCCCAAGACTAGGAATGGCGCAGGTCCCAAACTGGGAGTAGCGAACAGCCGGGGAGGTGGAAGGGTGAATGTGGCTTGGGCATTCAAGACATGGAGGGCTGCACTATAGACTTACCCCAAGAGGCCTGAGGATAGGAGTACAGGCTAGGAGAGTTAGCCGGTGGTGCAGGTCCCGGGACGCAGAGAGTAGGTGCACTAAATTTATAAATCTTAATAATTTGAGTTTTATATTATAAAGCATGCTTAACTTTTGAATTCCCAGCAATTGATGTCTAAAGAAGCTGAAATAAAAAGAATTTTACATTTAAAGAATATATATTTGGCCTGGAGAGATGGCTCAGCAGTTAAGAGCACTGGCTGCTCATGCAGAGGAACAGGGTTCAGTTCCCAGCACCCATGTGGCTAACAATAATCCTTAACTCTAGCTCTAGGGGATTCATGCCCTCTTCTGGCCTCTGTGGGCATTGCACAACATGAGTGTACTAATGTACATGTAGGCAAGACATACATATAAAATAAAGAGAAATAAATGAATCCAAATTTTACCCTGAAATCTGATTTTTAAATAGTTTTACTTTATATTATTTTATTTTTTGTGTATGAAAGTCTGTGGCATATGTAATATTTATATGAGTATATGCTCATACAGATGTGGGTATGTGTAAATGTGTCTGGGCATGGATGTGTGAGCACATCTGTGTGGAGGCCAGAGCTTAACACTGGGTGTCTTCCTTGATCACTCGCTACATTATGTTTTTAAATTATTTTTTGACAATTTCATTTACGTATATACTAAATTTTATGCAGTTGCATGCCCCGTTCCACTCTCTTATACCTCATGTCTTCAGATAATCTCTCTTCCCAACAAGTCCCCTCTACTTTGATATCTGTTTTTTAATCCACTGAATTGAGTTATGGTTGCTCGCATGAGCATGAGTGGTAAGTTATATACTGGTATGTGGGTGAGTTAACAGTGACTACAACACTGAAGAAAGTGAGACCACCTCATCCCCCAGTCACCATTAACTGCTTATAGTTCCTCTGTCCCTCACCCATGAATGATGAAACTGTGATATACTAATCTTGTGCAGGTCTTGTGCAAAAACCCACAGATGCAGTGATTTCATGACTGCAGTGGTCATGTCATGTCTAGAAGACACTGCTTTGTAGCACTCCTGCCCAACCTCTGGCTCCTACATTCTTTCTGATCCCTTTTTCCATGGTGTTCCCTGAGAACTGGAGGGAGTGATATATACATTTCACTTAGAACCAAGCACTCCATGGTCACATATTCTCTTCATTTTGATCAACTGTCTTTGTATTAAATGTTGCCCATTACAAAACTAAGCTTCTTTGATGAAGGCTGAAAGCAGCACAAATCTATGGATGTAAAATAAGTATTTAGAGGCTATTTGACGCCATGTCCATGTAGCAAAATCACACAACAGTAGTAGGCTCTCCTCTGTGGTCTATGACCTCCCTAGCAATGGGTTCTTGATCAGTTTTACAATATTAAATACAAGTTTCTTCTAATGGAGTAAGCCTCAAATCTAATCAGAAAGCAGTTGGTTACCCCCACAGGCCACCTTTATATCAGTAGTTATTATCTTTCCAGGAAGGTTATTAATGTAGTTTGTGGGATCCACAGCTGGGTATGATCGTTGATGTCTCTTTTTCCCCAACATATTTTACAGCAATTTTCCTCCTTATGTATGGTAGTCAGCAGGGAGGAAAACTAAATCAGATTCAGCTTGATTTCTCAATATCCTGAAACCCAAATGTGTGGTGTCTTCAGCAATTTATAACCTAGTTATGATTGGCAGCCAAGGGCATTGGCAATAGCCTCTGTTGTTGTTGTTATAGTTATTGCTGTTATTGTCTAGATGCAGGGGATCTGGGATCTCTTTGACCAAAAACGCAGAGAGATTTCTACTCCTGATACTGAGATTTTTGTTTAATAATCTTTGGTTTCTAGAAGCAGAATAATCCATCCATGTAAAGTGAAAGGTATCTCACTTCAATTTTATTTAAAAATACGTTTTTAAGAGATTTATAAAATAGTAGCCCTCCACAGGGGTTTTTGATACATTTTTAGTTTAGGTTCATCATTCTCTCTTCCCTCTCCTTCTCCTTCTCTCTCCCTGGCTCATGCTTAAATCTCCCCCCTGCCCCAGCATTCCCCATATACTTTTATCACATATATTCTACTATCCCCCTTCCTTTAAGCTTATATTTTTCCTTGCCCCCTAATGGTCCCTTTGAAGTTTTCTGACCTTTATAAGTTCTCACAACTTAAAGACACTAGTCTAAGAATACAAAGCTGTGCTTTTCAAACAACCTGAGAGTGTCTGAATCCGGCCTTCACGTGGTGGTGAGACTCTCAAATCATTCCGTGCCCATAACCCTATCTTGGACCATCTGCAGCCCCTCCCACTGCTGCAGGGCTAAGGTTTTCTGCCCTTTAGTAGGGACCTTTGCAGACTGCCTGAGAGCACTTGAATACAGCCTCCGCCTAGAAAGCTTCCCAAATTGCGCTGTACCTCCTGGCTAGCGGGGGCCCAGACCTTAGGAGGAAACCTGAGAGTACCTGATTGGTGCCTGACTTGAGGCTTTGAGGGAGCTCCTGAGTACCTGGACTAGAGCCATCTGGTCTTTATAATACTTGACCAACCAGCTTTTTATACACACAAAAAAAAACAACCAAGGAACATCAATAATATGAACTGAATCAGACTTTTTAACTCAACAAAGGAAGGCTTGAGTTTCATACCAGAATCACAAACAACAAAGGAAATCCACATGCCAAAATCATAATGAAAAAAATCACAGTATGTAAAACCCAAATAATATGACCCCACCAAACACCAACAGTCCTATAAAAGAGTTCTACAATGAGAACAACCTAGAGTTAACTCAGGACACAGGATTTAAAAGAACAACCATAAACATGATCAAAGAATTTAATGAATTTAAAGAACACACACATACACACAAAAAAATAAATTGAAGAACTAAAAGAAGATAGTGATAAACTTCTGACTGAATTCACAAATGAGATAGACACTTCATAGAAAATTCAGGCTGAAATGAAGAAGGAAGTGAAACACTCAATAAGCCAATTTGAGACAACAGGAGAAAGCCTCACCAACAGAATGAATGAAATGGAAAACAGAATATCAAGACTGGATGAGAAAGTTGAAGAACTGGACCACTCAAGCAAAGATTATGATAACTTTAATAAAAAGCAGGTACAGAATATGAAGGAAATGTGGATACAATGAAAAGACCAAATTTACAGATCATAGGCATAGAGAAAAGAGAAGAATCTCAGGTTAATTGTATTAACTAGATCTTCAACAGAATTATAGAAGAAAATTTCCCCAAATTAAGGAAAGACATGTCCAAACAAATACAAGAAGCACATAGAATACTAAATAGGACAAGAAAATTAACTCCCCACTGTATATCATAGTAAAAACACTAAATGTACAGAACAATTAGAGAATACTGAAAGCTTCAAAAGAAAAACAGCATGTCACATATAAGAAAAACCCATCAGAATTACTGTTAACTTTTTTCTTATCCTCATCAAGGATCTCTACTGGTCTACTTTGTTATATGATGACTCAATCTGGACCTGGGACTGATTGTGGAAGGTCTGAGCTCCTAGCCCCTAAGTCATTCTCAGGTTGAGATGCTAAATTTGTTCATTTGCAGTCATGACATGCTAGAGGCACATAACTACATTACCAGAATGCTGAATGTGTTTCCATGCTCTTCTCTACCCCCACTAAGTAACAGTACTAAAGTTCAGTGCTTCTCTTGCTGTGTCCTTGTTGTAAGTGATTCCTCTTAAAGGCCAGGAACCGTGTGATCATTAGCATACAAATTCTCCAGATGGGTCACTGGGAGTTGGACAAAATGTGGCCAGAGCATCAAAAGACTTTGGATTCATGATATTTTCCCAAAGGATGGCATTCCACAAACACCATCTGTGCACTGGTGCTGTAGGTATACATTTCATTCCAATTCTTTACAACTTCTCTGGAAGATTCTTTGTGAAGTATTTGATGATACTAATAGACAATATTAACTGTATTTATGATTTAATAGACCTTTTATATCTCATTACAACCTATTCTAGATGAATTAAAAGTCTCATACACACTCTACATTTACCAGAGCCTAAACACAAGTCCAAAATTATCTTTAAAGAGCATATAATTTTCCAATGCACATAAGAAGGACACTATTTCAGAATTCTAAGGCCTGAAATGTGATTCTCTGAAAAGGACTATTTGATATTTTCCCCTATCATATGCGTGTGTGTGTGTGTGTGTGTGTGTGTGTAAAATAGGGCATAATTTCATTACCCCCTTTTCCCCATTTCCTCCTTGATAACATCTGTCTCCTACTATCCCTCTCTCTCTCTCAGGCTCTTTCTTTCCCTTTACCTCCATGGTCGCTTTCCATTTTCCTGGCTCCTGCTGTTACATCAGGTTATATACTCATATATAAGTATTTGGTATTGTTTCTACCATTTTATATATTTAAATTTGTTTCTCTTGTTTAGGTTTTTCTATTGCATGCATTATATTTGGAAACTTTTCAACGTAATTTTTTGCCTCTAAAACTACATTCTTCCTTCAGCAAGGCTTTTAGCTGTACTATACCTAGTCTCAAGGTACATAGACATTGAAATCTCCTTCACAGATAAAGATAAATCAAGTTAAGCTAAATCTTCCTGTCTGTTTCCATGTAACTCTTACCTCTATACTGCAGCCCGCCCCCAAATATCCAGTATATATGTAGATAGGTCCACGATTCTACATTTGTCTCAGTGTCCTATAAAGCTGATAAGAACTCCACTAAGCACCTCTACTTCCCCATGTGAAGTTCATACTCAATAAAAATTTGTTAAAATATGTGAATTAAAGTCAGACACATATGTAACATTTGTGGTATGGTGCTATAGAAACAGTTGTACTTGATAAGCATTTGGATTTATAGACATTTAACATAAACGTCTTTTCAACTATTGGACATAAACACATATTTGACTAAGAGGTCTTAACATTCTTAAGAAATACAAATGATATTCACTGTCATACATAGAATATTTATAGATTATAATATTAATAAATCATGGAACTAAATATATTACTTTAAAAATGACAAAAATTTAGTATGACATATGTTTATCTCATAACATAAAATGTTTGAAGAATTTGAAGTGTAGTTATAGAGACTAATATTAGCACCTTTTTATGTCATTGCCATTGAATTTAGTGATGAAATATAAGAATGGCATTATAAGTATCTGAATTAATACATGCAATGGTTAAAATAAAATTAATCAAGATACTGAAGTTATCAATATTCCACATGACACTATTTACAGGTAAAGTCAGGTTTCCTATATGGTGTCCATTTGCAGACCTTGCATATTTCTGAACCTGATTCATACTGGCTGATGAAATATAAATATTGAATTACCTTTATTATATCTCAGATCTATGAATCATTGAAGCTTATATCTGAACTGTTTTCATATTTTTCTCATTATAATGACTGAAAAAAATCAACTCAGTTGTCACATTTTCATTTAAATTAGGGGTGGTTGACAGTTACATGCAGTTATTCCAGGAACCTCATCAGAGCATATTTGACAGACTGTGTGGTGACCCCTGCCTGACTTACATCTATGTCAATCTAATTGAGTCACTACATCTTCCAAGGTCTGGAGTTCCTTAAATGAATAGAGCTACTTGAGATTAATAGCTAGCAAAGGTCCACACACAGGTTTGTCACTGTCTTGCACTAAAAACATTCAGCTGGAAATTTTGATTAAAGATTGAGACTCAAAGAGTGACTTTGGATGTAATGAATCTCAAAGGCTGTGGTTCAGGAACGTCTCTAGTTGATGCTGTTCCAAAATTAAGTTTGGAAATCACTAGACTAAACAAGCTGTCAGCTTCCCTCATAGATCTAACTTTAGGTGATTCTGGGTCTGAATCTTAGAGAGTATAAGGTTCAAATCAATTTTCACCTTTTATTCAAGAGAAGAAACTTCTTTTATGTAAGATAAAAAGTCTACTTCATACACAATATGGTGTGTTCAAGTTCAATTATGTTAGGAAAGACTGAGGTTGCACAAGTTATGAGTACAGGATTTAAATGAAAACTCTGTGTGTGTCTGTGTGTGTGTGTGTGTGTGTGTGGGTGGGTGGGTGTGTATGTGTGTGTGTGTCTCCCTCCTTCCATTGACCCTTCCTCCTCACTTGCCTCTTAAACACCAATACTGGTAACTATCATTTTTTAAATAAATAATTTATTGAGAATTTCTTACGTGCATATAAGTTGTTTTGATCAAATCCATGCTCACTGACTCCCCGCCAACTCCTTCCATATCTCCCCATCACTTTTTCCTGATAACTTCATGTACTCTTTCTTCTTCTTTGATTTATTTGTTTATTTTTACAGGGCTTTTGGCTACTCTAACATTCCCCCCTCTGAAGAGGTATCCCTAAAATCTTTTAAGGGTTAGATACAAGCTCCCAAATACTTTCAACATTTTTGGGTTTTGGAACAGAGTTATGTTGCTTAGAGGCCCAATGACATTTTGTCTTTTAACCAAGAAACTGGCTGCTTTTCTTTAGGATCTTTTTACCCTAACTGCCTAGCCAATTCCTACCGCCTATTCTTATTACACCATCCCCTGAAGAAGTTACCCAAATCGCCAATAGAGTGCAGAGCACTCCAGCTTCTTCCATGCTGAACAGGAATACAGGGTGAGGCAATTGGAGAACCCCTTCAGTGGATCTATCTAAAAGACTCCCAAATTGCATAACTCTTATCTCTAAGGGGAAAAGAAAGTTCTTGAATCCTGAATAGGAGATGTGAAGGAGACATAAAGGCAAGAGTAACAAGCATTACAAGTTGAATATAGGACTCTAGAAAAAAAGAGCAGGGCAATTTTCAAATGTTCATGTGCGAGTCCATTGGAATTGACAAGGGCTTTCAAAAGCATCCCTCTATTGGGTTCCTCCACATTTTTCTTTTGTCTTCCAAGGCTGCACTCTAGAATGATGGATTCAGGATTTCTTTCAGGTATTTTGGAGTGGTTAGAATCAGTGTCAGTTCCCTCTCAAAGGCTTCTAGATAGGGGGAGAAAATAAATTTATCGATCATTTTAGAACAATAGCTGGTTGTCTCCCCTAGCTACAGGTGGGCACTACAGTATTAGAGACCAAGATTTGAAGTCTTACATCTGAGCAGCACTTTCTGTAGGAACAAAATCATCGATGAGAAATAAATGTCTAAATAACTTTTTATATAGACTTAAACCTAATGTCTGGGAAGTGTAACCCCTTGAACTCTTAAAGAAATACACTGATGACTTTACTCTTTGGTTATTCTCTCCTTTTAGGTGTTTAAGACCATAAAAT
>NW_008330777.1:6192920-6196709 GCF_000622305.1 Nannospalax galili
CAATTTATTTTTAGGATCTGTTCCTCAGGGGTCACATGGGCTTGGGAGGAGCTCCTGACTCCTTTCTTTTGCCAGTTCCAACCATGTGAAGACAAGTTAAAGGTCCTGCTCAACCATGCCTGTCTTCACTTGGAAGCATGAATGAGATGTTTCCTCTGAGTTGATCCTCCTATTTGTAGACTGGACACTGGTTCAAGTTCATCTCATGGAGTCTCCATATCCTCCCTGAACAAGAGGACAGGTGACTCACCACAGTTACAGGACATTTTGAGAGATGTTCCATGGTCCCCTGGAACTTAGTCGACCTTGGAGGGTAAGGGGCAAAACCTGTCCTTTAAGTCCCTCTTAGTAAGGCCTCAAACTATGGCTGTTAAACATCCAATAAGGTTAGTTCCACCAGTCTGGTACTTTTAATTATCATGTGCTATGTAGACAAGGCTTGGGTAAAAAAACAAATATTCTCAGATAAACCTTGACTAGATATATATTCTGTTCCCTAAACTAGTTGACTAAACTATGACCATAGAAACTTTGATTATGTGCACATTATTTTTGTCTCATCCTTTATATATGTTAACAAACCTAAACATACCTTCATCAATTGCTTATGCTTTCTCTTTTATTCTATTTTGGAAAATATCTCCATTCCCATATCCTTTTAACATCTTTTACATTCTCATTTTCTTTTTTTTTAAATAATTATGAGCTATAGTAGCATTAGCAAATAAATTTTCCATCTGTTGTGAGACTTCTTTTCCTGGGGATGCTAAACAATGCTTATTCCTTTTTAAGATTCTAGTGACAAGCCAATATTATATTAAAGTTTCACTGGGAAACCAATGAATTTATTCAGCTTACTTACTGAGATAACTGAAGGGTTTCTGAGGTTTGTGTATTACCTGAGTGTATGCACACTGGAAAGCCTTTATACAGCATGGGTCATGCCTTCTCTTCCTAGCCTTCCCCAGATTGTATACTTTAGCTCTCCCCAAATCCAGGAGGCCATGTGTGATTAGGGCAAAATTACATACAGTTGGCTGTGAAGAATGGCTAGATAATCCAGTGAGGGTGAGGGTGATGACCCTGCTTGGGCCCCCCTTTAATGAATGAGCACAACCATCAACAAACCCAATTGTGACAATGTTTACTGATCAGGCTCAGCTGAAGTCGTGATGATGGCAGTTATTTCATGCAGAAGGGGCTGCTGTATAGCATCATCTTATTAAAAGGACCCAGAATTTAAAAGGATTTGGTGCTAGGATCCACATATAAGGGAGAGCATACTTTGACTGTTTCTCTGAGTCTGTGTTATTTCACTTAGTATAACAGTTTCTAGATCCATCCATTTACCTGAAAATTTCATGATTTCATCTTTCTTTATTGCTGAATAGAATTCCATTGTGTAAATATATGACATTTTTGTTAACTACTCATCAGTTTAGGAGCACTTAGGTGGCTTCTGTCTCTTAGCTGTTGTGAAAAGAGCAGCAACAAACATAGTTGTACAAGTGTCTCTACAATAGGATGAGTCCTTTGGGTTTATGCCAAGGAGTGGTATAACCAGGTCATACGGTAGGTTCATTTTTAATTTTTTAAGAGTTCTCCACACTGTTTTCCATAGAGGTTGCACAAGTTTGCAATCCCACCAGCAGTGAATGAGCGTCTGCCTTTCTCCACATCCTCGCTGGCGTTTGGTGTCATTTATTCTCTTGATCCTAGCCAGCCTGATTGGGGTAAGATGATACCTTAGAGTGGTTTTAATTTGCATTTCCCTAATTACTATTGATGCTGAACATTTTTGAGATGTTTCTTAGCCATCTTTATTTCTTCCTTTGAGAACTCTCTGTTTAGATCTTTAGCCTATCTTTTAATTGGGTCATTTGGTTCCTCAATTCTTTGTTTTTTGAGTTCTTTATATATTCTGGATGTTAAACCTCTCTCAGATGTGTCACTGGTGAAGATTTTTTCCCATTCTATGGGTTTTCTCTTCACTTTTATTTCTTTTGCTGTATAGAAGCTTTTTGGTTTAGTATAGAAGCTTTTCAGTTTAATGAGGTCCCACTTATTGATTGCTGACCTTAATTCCTGACCAACTTCTGTCTAATTTAATGATGTTTATTGACTTGCATATATTGAACCAGCCCTGCATCTCTGCGATAAAGCCTACTTGATCATGGTGAATGATCTTTTATATGTGTGTCCGTATGCAGTTTGTAAGTATTTTTTTGAGAATTTTTGCATCTATGTTCATTAAGGATATAGGTTTATAGTTTTCTTTTTTGGTTGTATCTTTACCCAGTTTGGGTATTAGAGTGATGCTGGCTTCATAGAAGGAATTTAGGAGTTCTCCCTCTCTTTCTATCATTTTGAATGATTTAAGTAGTATTGGTTTGTCAGGAGCTGGAGAAACAACATTCATTACCAAAAAATATAATATGGCTCTACAAACAGTTGACTTAAGCAGGACATTCTGCTTGCACAAGTAACCTTGGGAAAGAATTTATGGCAAGGTTATCTTTCTCTTCCTCTTGCAAACAGTTCTCGGAAAAATGAGTCATGCAGTAATCTCTTGGAACATCTGTTGCTGAATTGCTCAGTCCCTCTCCCATATCCATAAGAATGCTGTAACCTTTGACCAACTTCTTCAACCCCTTCTAAATACAAACTGTATATAAGGAAAGCTTACAGTTCAATAAAGCGACCCTTGACAAGTGGACTTGCTTGGGCTCCGTCTACTCTTTCTTGCCCATTTTTCCTTTCAGGGAGTGGTCCCCCTTGAGCTTTACCTGTACAGGGTCCCCGTAGGCGGGGGCAAGTGGCGCCTAAACGTGGGGCTTGAGGTACAGACCCTTGCCAGACAGAGACGGTTGAAGACAGACCCAGGTACGCGTTTGAGGACAGCCTCCGACAAAGTGAAAGTAACTGCACCGGATCGCCGCCTCGTTTCATCTGCACTCTCACTGCTCATGAGGAGCTGATGATCTGAGGTAAGTTGTCTCTGTCTCAAAAAATGGGCCAGCAACTGTCTAAGGAGGCTATTTTTATTAGGGACTTGAAGGCCTCCCTCAGAGAAAGAGGAGTCCCGAGTTAAGAAAAAAAATCTTGTAAATTTTTTCGTGTTTGTGAGTGACCAGTGTCCTTGGTTTGTTATAGATGGTCCTGAAATCAACCCTAAAAAATGGGACCAAGTGGGACAGTGTTTAAATGAACTATTAAAGGATAAAGGCTCTGAGGCAGTTCCCATTCAGACTTTCAGCTATTGGACATTAGTCCGAGATCTTCTCAAAGACTCTCCTGAAAACAAAAGTAAAATTATTTCCCTAGCTGAGGATTTCATTAAGCCCCTTTCTCGGTCTGCCTCTGTGTCATCCATTAATAAGACAAACCTTCAAAAGGTAACTCAGGGTGTCGCTCATCAGGAGCAGACCTCGCCTTACCCATCAGTCATGATCGATATGCCTCCCTCGAAGCCAACCGCTACAGGCGGGCCAACCCAACTTTATCCAACATTGCCCAAGGTAGAGAGAAAAGAAAAACCTTCTTCCAACTTAACCTTCCCAATATTTCAGAAACAAGGTTCCCCTCCTGAAGGATTAACCCCCTCTGAGGAGAGTGACTTAGAGGAAGAGGCCGCCCGATATCATAATCCTGACTGGCCCCCTCTTGTTGCTTCTGCACCTCCCCTACCTCCATACCCACCGACCCTCTGTGCACCCGTTCTTCCCATAACTACCGCCCATACAGATATCCTTCTAAAAGCTAAAAATGACCTAAGTAAACAAGTTATAG
>NW_008330777.1:6197018-6198499 GCF_000622305.1 Nannospalax galili
GAGTTAAGAAAAAAGATCTTGTAAATTTTTTCGTGTTTGTGAGTGACCAGTGTCCTTGGTTTGTTATAGATGGTCCTGAAATCAACCCTAAAAAATGGGACTGAGTGGGACAGTGTTTAAATGAACTATTAAAGGATAAAGGCTCTGAGGCAGTTCCCATTCAGACTTTCAGCTATTGGACATTAGTCCGAGATCTTCTCAAAGACTCTCCTGAAAACAAAAGTAAAATTATTTCCCTAGCTGAGGATTTCATTACCCGTTCTTCCCATAACCACCTCCCATACAGATATCCTTCTAAAAGCTAAAAATGACCTAAGTAAACAAGTTATAGCTTTAAGAGATGTTCTTTCTTTGCAAAAAGAGTTTGCAGAGCTCAACTCAGAGCTCTCTTCCCTACAAAAGGCTGTTACTAGAACTGTTTTTGCGGCTCCTTTGCCACAAGCTGCAGGAAAGACTAAGTTCAAGTCTGCCAAAACTAGGGCCCTTGCCTTCCCTGTAATCACTAGGCAGGTGGCCAGAGAAGGCCTCTCCTCTGTAGAAGAGTCAGGTAGTGACAGAAGAGCCTAGAGACTCTGATAATGAGGAGTGGGGAGAGGCACAAGAAGAGGGTGAGGCTGCTTCGGAGCAGGTTCCTGCTCCCGCCCCTTCAGGGCGTAGTAGGCGCTCTACTATTTTCTCAGATATTGAGTATAAGTGCCTCAAGTTTAAACCTCTTAAAGAATTTAATAACGCAGTTAAGAACTATGGCCCCAATGCCCCATTTACTGTATCCATGCTTGAGACCCTGTCCGGTGGCGGGTACTTTACACCAGGAGAATGGCTTCGGGTGGCTCAAACGGTTTTCTCTCATGGACAATTCTTATCCTGGAAGGCTGGCTATGTTGATCGCTGCCAGACTATAGCCAGCAGAAACCAGTGGGACCCTCGGGCCCCCAAAGCTACCTGGACTTTTGATAAGCTTGCTGGACAAGGAAAATATATCACTGAGGACCGACAGCTTAATTTACCCACAGGGGTTTTAGCTCAGACCAAGGAGGCTGCACTGGGGGCGTGGAGAAACATCCCAGCAAAAGGCAGCCTCATGACACCCCTAACTAAAATACTTCAAGGCACTCAAGAACCCTTTAGTGAGTTTGTGGGCAGGTTACAAGAGGTAGCTGAAAGAGTTTTGGGTCCTGAAGATGACAATGACAAGTTCATTAAACAACTTGCTTTTGAAAATGCTAATTCTGCTTGCATATCTTTCCTTAAGGGACAAGCCAAAAATAAGTCCTTGAATAAATTAATCAGACTTTGTGCTGACGTAGACTCCTTTTCTCATAAGATTACTCAAGGCATAAATTTGGCAATTGGTGCTGCTCTTCAGACAACTAGAGGGCCCACCCTCCCTAAAAAATGTTTTAAGTGCGGAAAACCTTGTCATTTTCCAAAAAAATTGTACTGAGACTCAGAAAGTAGGAGGGACCCCTACTCCCCCTGAA
>NW_008330777.1:6201732-6203915 GCF_000622305.1 Nannospalax galili
CTGTCAGATATCCTTCAACTGCTGGATGGGTAAACAAATTGGTATGTCAACACCATGAAATAATACATAACTATAAAAAGGAAAATGTATTCATGCATTCAACAATTTTGATGGCTCTTGTAGGAATTACATTTCATAAGAAAAGCCAGCCACTTTAGGCTATGTACTCTATGATTTCTTCTGTAGTAGTTCCTTTCCTTTGCTGTGATAAAACACCATGAGCAAGGCAACTTATAGAAGAATGAGTTTACTTGGTTTATAGTTCCAGAGGGGTAAGAATCCATCTGACAGAGAGACATGATGGCAGAAGTAGCCAGGGCAGAAAGCTAAGAGCTCACAAATTCAAGCATGCCCAGGAAACAGAGAGAAACAGACTGGAAGGGAGCAAGCTATATACTCTTAAAGCCCTCCCCTAGTTGCTTGCTTCCTCCAGCAAATACAAACCTCCTAAACCACTGCAAACAGTGTCGGGAGCTGGAGAAACAACATTCATTACCAAAAAATATAATATGGCTCTACAAACAGTTGACTTAAGCAGGACATTCTGCCTGCACTAGTAACCTTGAGAAAGAATTTATGGCAAGGTTATCTTTCTCTTCCTCTTGCAAACAGTTCTCGGAAAAATGAGTCATGCAGTAATCTCTTGGAACATCTGTTGCTGAATTGCTCAGTCCCTCTCCCATATCCATAAGAATGCTGTAACCTTTGACCAACTTCTTCAACCCCTTCTAAATACAAACTGTATATAAGGAAAGCTTACAGTTCAATAAAGCGACCCTTGACAAGTGGACTTGCTTGGGCTCCGTCTACTCTTTCTTGCCCATTTTTCCTTTCAGGGAGTGGTCCCCCTCGAGCTTTACCTGTACAGGGTCCCCGCAGGCAGGGGCATTGGTTGGAGGTTATCTTTAAATGTTTGGTAGAATTCTGCTGTAAATCCATCTGGGCCTGGGCTTTTTCTAGTTGGGAGGCTTTATATTACTGTTTCAATTTCCTTATATATTACGGGTCTGTTTATACTGTTGATCTCTTCTTGGTTTAATTTTGGTGGTTCCCATGATTTCAGATATCCATCCATTTCTTTCAGATTTTCAGATTTAGTAGCATATAGGTTTTTAAAATATTCCCTTATAATGGTCTGGATCTTTTGAGTGTCTGTTGTGAAGGTTTCCCTTTCATCTCTGATTTTGTTGATTTGGATTTGCTCTTTCTTTCTTTTGGTTAACTGGTGTAAGAGTCTGTCTATCTTGTTTAGCTTTTCAAAGAACCAGCTCTTAGATTCATTGATTCTTTGTATTGTTTTCTTTGTTTCTATTTCAGTAATTTCTGCTCTGATTTTTGTTATTTCTTCTCTTCTGCTGGGTTTGGTTGTTTTTGCCTTTCGAATGTCTTGAGTTGCAGTGTTAGGTCATTTATTTGCACTCTTTCTAATTAGAGCTATAAACTTCCCTCTTAGGCCTGTTTTTAATGTGTCCCAGAGGTTGTGTTGTGTTGTGTCCTTTTCATTGAATTCCAGGAATTCTTTTATTTCTTTCTCCTTTGACCCACTCTTTGTTTAGGAATGTGTTGTTCAATCGCCCGGAGTTCCTGTAGTGACTAGGGCTTTGTCCAGTGTTGATTTTGAGCTTTATTGCATTGTAGTCAGATAGAATGCATGGAATTAATTCAACATTATTTTTATTTGTGGAGGTTTGTTTGGAGGCCCAGTATGTGGTCAATTTTTGAAAAAGATCCATGAGGTGCTGAGTAGAACATTTATTCTCTGATCCTTGGGTGGAATATTCGAAAAATGTCTGTTAGGTCCATTTGATGTATTGTATCATTTAATTCAGATGTCTCTCTGTTTATTCTTTGTCCAGTTGACCCGTCTAATGGAGACAGTGGGGTATTGAAGTCCCCTGCTATTTCTGAGTTAGTGTTAGTCTGTGTCTTAAAGTCCTATGGTGTTGTTTTTATGAATTTGGGTGCACCAGAGTTTGGTGCATATATGTTAAGGATTGTAATATCTTCTTGGTTAACTGTTCCTTTGATCAGAATGAAGTGATCCTCCTTATCTCATTTGATTAGTTTTACTTTGAAGTCAATTTTGTGAGATATTAGAATTGCAACCCCTGCTTATTTCTTAGTGCCATATGCTTGGAATATTCTTTTCCATCCTTTCACCTTAAGGTAGTGCCTGTCCTTGA
>NW_008330777.1:6203972-6251168 GCF_000622305.1 Nannospalax galili
CCATTCACTTAGCCTGTGTCTTTTGACTGGGGAGTTCAGTCCATTGATATTTAAGGTTATTATTGAAAGATGTGTATCGATTGCCATCATTTTGATTGCTGTTTGTGTCCTCTGTCTAATTTTGTTTCCTAGATTATACCTTTATGTATTTTCTTTTGTTGTCCCTGGGTTATAGGTTTTTCTCTTTCTGCTCTCTGTGTTGCTTCAAGTGTGCTTTGAAGGGCTGGTTTTGTGGACATGTATTCTTTCAGGCTTTTTGTGGCATGGAAGATTTTTCTTTTCCCCTCAACTATAATAGATATTTTTTTCTGGGTAAAGTATTCTGGGCTGGCATCTATTGTCATGTAAAACTGGAAATACCTTGGTCCAGGCTCTTCTGGCTTTCATAGTTTACACTGATAAGTCAGCTATAATTCTGATGGGCTCTCCTTTGTATGTGACTTGTTTTTCTTTAGCTGCTTTCAGTATCCTCTCTTTGTTTTGTATATTTAGTGTTTTGACTATGATATGTCCTGGGAAGCTTCTTTTCTGAACCTGTCTGTTTGGTGGTCTATGTGCTTCCTGTATTTGTAGGGGGATGTCTATCCTTAATTTCAGGAAATTCTCTTCTACAATCCTGATTAAAATCTGTTCAACACCATTAACCTGGAATTCTTTTCCTTCCTCTATTCCTTTGATCTGTAGATCTGGTCTTTTCATGGTGTCCTACATCTCTTGCATATTCCATTCCTGTGTTTTGTTTTTTTTTTTTTAATTTTTCCATAATCTTTGCTTGAGTGGTCCAATTCTTCAACTTTATCCTCCAGTGTTTTCTATTTCATTTAGTCTAGCAGTGAGGCTTTCCCCTGTTCTTTCAAGTTAGCTTATTGAGTTTTGTACTTCCTTCTTCATTTCTGCCTGAGTTTTCTTCAATGTTTCTATCTCTTTTGTGAATTCATTCAGAAATTTATCCTTATCTTCTTTTAGCTCTTTGATTTGTTTGTTCATGTGTTCTTTAAATTCATTGAATTTCTTGATCAATTTTATGGTTGTTCTTTCAAATTCAGAGTCTTGGATTATCTCTAGGGGGGGTTTCCTTGTCGAACTCTTCTACAGGATTGGTAGAGTTTGGTGGGGACATAGTGTTTGGCTTTCCATTTTATTATTCTTTCGTTGTGATTTTGGCATGTGAATTTCTTTTGTTGTTTATGATTCTGATATGAATATTAAGTTGAAGTATGCTTCTGTATTATCAGGGTCCCTAGATCCTTTATTGGTTATGTAAAGCTGGTTGGTACAGGGTTCAGGTTCTCTCATGTTTAATTTTGAGGGAATTGATGGCTTCAGATCAGCTATTCAGGTGTACCCAGAGAAGCCCAATTCAGTTTCCAGTCAGGTATAATCGGGCTTCCTTTACCACATGGAATGGAAACAGGATCTGGGCACTCTCAGGCAGTCCCCTGCATTCTCAGCCCCTATGCCAGAGGGAGGCCAGAATTCAGCACTCTGGCAGTCTGCTGAGATCAGAGCTGCTACACCAATGGAGGTTGAAACCTACCATCTCAGGCTGTCTGTCTGCTAGGGTCTCAGCCTTAGCCTACCAAAGTCAGATCTGCCCTGGGGCCTCAGGAAGGGCCTCACAAAATCCCAGGTAAGGAGATGGGTATGGAGCAATTAAGGGAAATTCACCACCACATGGAGGCAGGATCCAGGGGCTGTCAGAAAGTCCCTTGTGTTCTCAGGCCCTCTGCCTGAGGGAGGCCAGAACTAGGCCCTCTCTGGTGGTCTCCTGATATCAGAGCCACTACACCAATAGAGATCCAAACCCACCCTCTCAGGCTGTATGCTAGGATCCAATACTGATAATTATCATTAATCTGAATTTGGAATGACAAACATCCAAAAGTGCAAACCTCTTTACCCCTCCGTTTCCTTTCTGTTCTCTCCTTGCCCACTTACCTCCATTCTACCTACCTTCGTAACTAATTAGTAACATTAACACACCACTCAAGTTACTTAATAAGAGTACTCAATAAATATTTCCTGATTAGATAAAATTATTCCGGAGGCAAATTCCATAAGGAGTACAAATGCAGTTTAATCTGGGCATACTACATATTGTCTCAGAACTTACAGACATTCCAGCAAAATGAAGTCTGATGGTAGACTTAGATTTTCAAATGTTCTCCTGGCTTCTGATGGGCAAATTTACCCTTTTAAATATCTTTGGACATGTATTTCCATGAATTGAAGCAAAATAGAAAGACTAGAAGGAAAGAAGGATTCTAATCCCAGACAGCCAAAGGTGAATGATTTCCTTTTCAAAGACTCCTCATTAGTAAGACAAGGATGATAGCTATACCCTATCACTGAATGTCTATGGTCATTGCATGAAATAATCCACTTTAAATGTTCAGAATAGGGCTAGTGTAGAATAAGTACTCAGTGCTAGTTTTATACTTCCTTCACTCATTGTAATGAGGATGAAATAAGGTTGTACCTGAAAATCTTTTTAAACTACAGAAATTGTTGTTCACCTGGCTAGAAAACTTTTACTCAGATTTTTCACTTTGAAAGTACGAAAAATATTTAAACTTCAAGCTATTATGTCAGTTTGTTCTATTAAAGCATAAGATATTATGTGGGTGTTAGTCATTTTAGGCTTTAGACCAAAATATTCTCATTATGTTGGAAAATCCTAATGTAGAAGGAAGGCAGCATAGTTGTCCATGGTAAAAAATACCCAGTGGTGCCAAATGGAAAAGTTCTTGCCACTGGGGGTGTAGCTGCACTTAATCTTGCTTTCTTTTCTTCTGGCCCAGATTAGCAATGTCCTAGTATTAAGGCTCTGGATCCAGATTGCTTCACTGGGTGCTCAGAATTTGCCCACTTACTAACTGCACTAATCGAGTAACCTAGGTGATTTGAGATTCAGCCTGGGAACCCCAGCCCACAGTTTATACCTGAATCAAAATGCCACTTTTATTATGCATCAGTTTTATGGCTTTATTATTGATTAAAAATAAAATTTTAATTGTAAACATTTGTGGCCATTGCTAGCAACTTGCTAGATCTAAGATCAGTGAATTCTAATATCTCTAAATCTGGAGCATGTTGACTTCACTCTACCTGTTGAAGCATCTTTCTTCTAATTAATTCATTTTTTAAACAAATGTCAATAATATTTCTGAACAAAAATTCCTAAAAGAATTAAAGAGGATAATTCTAGACATAAGTAATTCCGGATATGTTTCATTAAAAATGAAACTACTTCAAAGTGTAACTTTTAACAAATTTTATTCTTTGAAAATTTCATACGTGTATACAGTGTATCTTGATAATAGATGTGTACATTGTGTCTTTATCATATATGTATACAGTATGTCTCTATCATATCAACTCTCCTTTTCCCTTCCAACTGCCCTCAAGACCCCTCAACACATCTCCCTCCCAACTTACTGTCCTCTTTTTAATTAATTACTTTATTTTTATTCTAATAAGTCAAATTATTGCTCCCCACATGTTTATGGGTGCGGGGTCATCCACTGGAGCATAGGAAACCAACCACTGGCCACCATCCACCAAAAAAAGTGACTATTTTCAAAACAAAAGAAAATAGTTCTTAGTCCATGAAGGTAAGACCTGAATTTCAGCATCAAATTCTCTACTTAGTCAGATATAGTGAGCAAATGAAATCATTTTATGCAGTGGTTCTTCCTGAAAATTTTGTGTTCCCTTCATCAGCTGCTTATATTTAATATCAATACAAAGTAGGATATGCTATTTAACAAAGACTTTTAATATCAAAGAGACATAAAAGATAAACTAAATCATTCTACAACAGTGATGTTTTAAATGTCTATTCTATAAAAATTAGAAGTCTATTAAATCCATATGAAATGAACATTTGATGGAATTTTGAACAGAGAATGATATGCATGTATATCAGGAAATAACCACTAAATGTGCTTGCTAGGAGGGTTTGTACACATTAAGTTTAAATCTGATTAGTTAATAGGAATCACAAAAGGACCTTAGCATGATCCAAATCCTTTGTTCCTGAAGAGGTCTAGAAACTAATTCCAATCACTTTTGCTTATAGATTCGAATTTTCAAATCTATAAAGTGAGGACGTTTGCTGGGTTATTTCTTTTATTCCTCCTAGTTCTCACATTCTTTGCATTGTTAATAAGAAGAATACAGTACTGTCCATTTTCAAATTAAGATCCTAAAGAATTTGCAATTCAACAATTGAAAATCAACCAGAACTAGCAAACTAACTTTTAAGAATATATGTGGGTGTTTCTTTACCTGCTATGCAAAAAGCTATTTATTTCACAACTCAAGGACAAAGTGACACTTGCATAAACCAGAAAGTCAAAAGAAGATTTATTTTTGGAATGCTGCAATATTACAGAAGGAAGTAATGCAGAATCTTTCCTTGGGAAAAAAATGAATACTTCCCTGGTTATTTATTTATTTCAGGCAGAAAGTTGCATTTTTCAAATTATTCAAAATGCAATTATTATGGAGAAAATGGCACTTCTTAGAACTGTATGAAATAAAAATTTATCACAAAATTTTTAAGAAACTCAACAGACTAATTTCTAGGGGACTTTTAAAAATACAATGATTGAGGAATTATAGAATTCTGTTCAGAAAATAGTGAAATAATTTAATTTTCTAATGGAAAATTAACTTTCGTTTGTCAACATTTAAGTACTACAACTGTATTCACTAAGATGATTATCTATCACTTTATGTAGCTTACATACATTTCTATAAAATGTTTAGACTGTCACTTCTCTGCGCTATAATTCAGTTGCTTTATTTTAGTTACAAGAAATTCTGTATGATAGAATGAGTGAACTTAAGTCCAAATTTGTGTATAAGATAGAAGTAGAGCAAAACGACTTATTTAATTCTGTATCAGTTATGTGCATGCAAGAAAAATAAGACAATGTATAAGTATATTCTTCATGTGTTCTGACAATAAACAGTTATGCTTAAACATTTACCATTATTTATCTAACTTAAAAATCCTAGCTACTAAACCCCCCAAATTACATCAAACACAGCACCAAGAACATACTATCAGATAGTTCGCAATTTTTAATGTTTCCTTCTTTTTACTAAATACAAAGTATCCCTATTTATTTATAATAATGTATGTTTGTCTACATATTGATCATTTCTTCTGCCTTCTGAGCACAAAGCTAAGCCATATCTTGCAAACTCTCGTGTTTTTAGGCTCTAACAACTATTCGAATATGTTCAGGTTCTAAGATTGTCCTAATGACTAGAATGTGGGTAGAGTGCTACCTCTTAGGCTTAGAAGATTAAAACCTTCCACACATGATGCCCTTCAATCTTTTTCAACCCAAGGGCCACATAAAAGTTGTCCTGGTTTGAATGAGAATGTTCCTCGTAGACGCCAAGTACTTGAATGCTTAACCCCAGTTGTTTGTGCTATTTGCAGTGGTTTACAAAGTGTGGGCTTGCAGGAGGAAGCATATCACTGGATGAGGGATTTGATGGTTCATAGCCTTGTCCCAATTGCAGTTTGTCTCTCTGCTTTCTGTGAGGGCTTGAAGATGTGAACTCTCAGTTTTCTGCTCTGGCTGACTCCTGCACATCCCCACCATGATGAAGTCTTTCTCTTCTGGAACTGTATGTCAAATAAATTCTTCCTTCTCTAAGTTGCCTTGGTCATGGTGTTCTATCACAGAAACAGAAAAGTAACTAATACACAGATAAATTTGCAGACAGAGAAATCAGGAGGTTTGAGATTCAAAGAATATGTAATGAGTGATGATGGGGAAAATCAAATAGGTAGGCATGTTAACTGCAGTCTGACACTTGCAAGAAATGGACTTTTGGTGTGCTGAGAAGCAGGCCTCAAGGTTTACTTATTATGACAGATAAACATTGTCCTGCCTAATATTAGAAACTATCTCTGTCCATGGGGATAATTTGAGTTCTAGGGAAAGATGAATATGAGAATTATTATTTATTCATTCAAAACTAATTTAGTATGTATAATTTAAGAGATTCTGAAAACTGTTCCATGCTCCTCTCATGGCTTCCTCCCTGATTGTTCCTCTTCCCTCTTGCTTTTCTGCAGTTTCCCAGTCAATAGCTGCTCATCTAAAAAAGGATTCTCCAACAACTACATCTGCTCATCTGCTCTGAAAGTGAATGGGATATTTGGCTGAGTTCGTTGCTAACATTTTATAAAAATCATGCATTTCTTTATTATTTAGAACAGTCTTTTGGAGTATTTCTCATGTTCAGCATGCTGAATGAAGATTTGTTTCATGATATGGACAACTATCTTCTAAAATGTGCTCAAGTCACTATGCTGGCTTTAAATATAATAAGGGAATCATCACTGTCCTTGGGAAGCTTATTATCTACTGGAAAATACAAACACAGCAGTCTAAGTATTTACTCCTATGTTGACATTATGTATAAATTGTTATACAATCACAGTTGTAATTTGTCTTTTGATTTTATAGAGGCTTACAGTTAAGATATTTACCTGAGTTGCAGAAGAAACTTTGGACTGTGGACTTTTGAATACTATTGAGACTGAAAATGATTATGGGGGCTTTTGAAGTTGGACTAAATGTAGTTTACATTTTATACAGCCATGAGCCTATGGGGGCCAGGGGGTGAAATGTGATGGTTTGAATGAAAATGTCCCCCATAGGCTCCAAGTATTTGGACAACTTGTCCCCACATGGTGGTGCTGTTTTGGGAGGTTTTAGAAGGTGTGGCTATCCTGGAGGAAGCACATCACTGGAAGTGGGCTTAGAGAGTTTTTAAGCCTTGCCAGATCTCCAGCTGCTCTCTTGTTTCCTGTGCCTGTGGGAAAATGTAGTGCTTAGCTTCTGCTCCTTCTCTCCTGCCACCTCTGCCACCATGTCTCCCTGTCAAGGCAGACTGTAATTCCCCTGGAACCATAAACTCAAATAAATTCTGCCTTCTATAAATAGTTTGGGTCAGTGCTTCTATCACAGCAACAGAAAGTGACTAATACACAGCAGTTTAAGTAATTACTCCTATATTGACATTATGTATAAATTGTTATACAATCACAGCTTATAATCACCTCTGTTAAAGGTATCTGAGAAAAATAGCTGCTGGAAAAAGTAGTATCATTTACAGAGAAGAAACTGCATTCACAGCGACAGGCAAATACCCAAACCAGAAGTGCTTCAGAGGCAAGTCAAATTAGCACCTCAAAAGGAGTAAAAACAAACAAGCAAAAAACCCAAAGTCATCATCTCTCCAGTCCTAATCTCTGACACCCAGAACTGTACAAGCCAAGAAGGAAGTCATCTCTAGCTCTTACTCTTCCTTATCCTCCCTGCCTCTACCACAACCATCTCATCACCAGCGGGTATCAAATGAATCTACTTCTCTATACATTCCCTCCCATGATCATAGTCCAAGCTACTATTATTTCTCACCCAGAGTATTTTAATAACCCTATAGGCAATCTAATTTAGTAGAAACTTTCTCCTAATTCTTATTTTTTTTAATTACTTATCCATATTGTCAGAAGACTCTTGAAAGGGCCAAAATGCATGGTACTTCATTCCTAAGACTCTTCAACTATTCTCATTGTGCATTAGATACTGTATATCTTAAAAGGAGTAATAAGACTGTGCTCTCTGAACATTTTACCTTGCCAAGCATCAACTTAAATATGATCTAAGCTTCTGTTGCCACCTTTGCTCTCTAAATTATAGCAATATTATACTGCTTTATATCTTCAAGAAGGCTAGATTATCACTTATTCCATGACCATCTACGTGCTGGTCCCTCTGCTTTGAAACATCTCTTTCTACCCCACCATCTCTTCACACTCATCATTTAACTAGTTCCTAGATGTATTCTACTTGGGATGCACCAAATTAGAATTAGATGCTATGGAAACAAATGGCCCTAGTTGAGCATTAAAGCAAGTACTAACTATAGAATTTTAAAAGAATAAAATAATATTTTCAATCTGGTCTGCTGTTTATTAAATCAATGTTCTGGGAATTACAATTTAAGTTAGGGAACATAGCTCATCAAATCGTAGTACATCTAGCTCACCACTGCTATTAGGTTCTCATATCCCTGATATTTTTTTCAAAAAAATCCATAATCCCATGGACTAGTTCCTTTGTCATGATCCTCTGCCCACTAGAACACTCTATAATGGTAGAAATAGTCTACTTCTGCCTTCTGACTGAAGTAGTTACCAGCCATATGTGGCTCTAAAGTGTTTGAAATGTGTCCAGCGCAACTGTTAAATTTTTAATGGTGTTTCATTTTGATTAATTTAAATATAAGGAGGTAGCTATGGTTAGGGGTCAAGGATGCTTTAGATTAACTTAAATGGCCTTGTTAAATGCTCTATTACTTCTTTTTATTCTTCTTTGAAAAGGCTCATTAAACTTTCACTCAGTATTTCAAAAGTAAATCTATTATGTCCCCATCTACTTTAGATAGTCTCCTAGAGTTTAAATTCACAAGCCTTATCTAGTCTAGCTTCCCATTTAAACACTAAGTCTGGAATTGGGGAGGTGACTCAGTGAATAAAGCCAAGAGTGAATCCCTAACACCCACATATAATCCAGGAGAAGCATGAGTAGTTTGCCTGTAACTCCAAATGTTTAGAAGAAGGAGATAGGGGATCCCAGAAGAAAGCTGGCTATCTAGACAAGCGGAATTGGTGATTAACTGGCTTATTATTTTATTGGTTCATTGTACCATGGAATGGCAATAGGAATACAAAAACAAACAAACAAACAAACAAACAAACAAACAAACAAAAAACAGATCTGTTAGTTATAATGTGAAAAACATTTGAAGGCTCTTCTTCCGTAGGAGACCAGTAAGGAGTTTGTGTGTGCATGTGTGTGTTGAGACAGAATCTCACTATGTAGCCTTAGATGGTCTGGAATTCACTATGTAGACCAGGCTGTAGACTAGGCTGGCTTCAAACTTACCTAGATCTACCTGCCTCTGCATCCAAAATCCTGGGATTAAAGGCATGTGCTGCCACACCCAACCATACTAAGGGTTTTTAAGCATACTAATACTGGATCAGATTCACATTTTCCAAAGATTACCCCAGCATGAGATAATATTCAGCAAGATGAAATATTCCAGTAAGATGAAAATTTAGTTTTTCTCTAACTAAACCAAGATTAAAAGATATATTTTTAAGAGTTAGAAATGCTTATATCTTGTATCAAGTATCTTATAGCTATCAAATTTATTGACAGAACTTTAAACTTCATGTGTTTTCTAATGCACAAATAAACTCATGTCACTCTCTCAAGTTTCCAATGGTTTCTCAGGTCTTCTAAGATATAATCCAATAAAAAATGATGATCGAGGAGGTTCCTCATGCTCAGTTCCTCATTTGTTTGACTTCATTTCCTCCTTCACAATCTCTTTTACAGTGTGCTGCAGCCAAGCAGAACTCTTTTCATAGCTATGCCACAAAGAACCCAGTGTACTACTGCCTTGGCACTTGTGTTTTTCTCAGGTATTGCTTCTCACTGGTATGTTACTTTGGATAAGGTCTTAACTATTCTTATGAAGACCCATTGTAAACAATGTTTTAGGCAAAATAGACTTGTAAATTCTGTCTCCTATAAAAGTACAGAAGTCAGTCTATGATGAGCGCCATATTTCCACTGTCAATAAATAGAGACTCATGCTCTTTCTACTGTTTATCCTGCTTTCCCCAAAAAGTCTATTCACCTAGTCAAAATGATGTGCCAATTCAAACCATCACATCATAGCTGCTTCCACCAACATTCAAGCAAAAAGAGATTAGGAATAGCATAAGACAATAATTAGATATCATCCCCATTCACATTCCATGGACCAGTCTTTTGTCCCACAGAACTATTCTAGCAACAATGATACCAATACCAATATCTTCATCTATGATTGTGAGGGATTTCTAATACTACCACTGTAGAATTATACATTCCACTACAATGGCAGTTAGGTAATAAAAAATTATAGCGAGATAATTGTTAGCATCTTTCACAGTCTGATGACTAACCCAAATATCTACATGTACTCTACCTTCAACACATAAAATTATCTTCCCTATTGCAAACAAAGAAACTACTAAAAGCTGAGACATTTAGTGGATCTATTAAGTTCTGCAAGCATTTTGCCTTATGTTCATTCTTTACCACATCTGGAGGTGACTATACAGTGCACCATATTTTAAAAGGTAATTAATACACAATGATGAAATTGGAAAAGGATGATAGTTCAAGCTTTCATTTAGAAAGATAGAGTAGAAAATACTATAGTCATTGGTCCACAGCAAAAACCCGTTCCTGCTCTTACAAAATTTCAGACTTCACACCAAGTTATGAAGTCTTTCCTTGGGTAGGTGACCTATCATGACCTCATTCTAGTCTAAGAGAGTGATTTCCATAGCATCGTCTTCCATGGTCCTTGGATTTGAAACCAGGAAGTTGTTCTTTAATACCTTCTATGGATACTGGAAATGGACTTAGGACAATGTGTTCATTGTGCTATCCAAAAGAAAAAGTGTAGGCTTTAATGAATTATTAGACTAAATCTAGAAAGTCCTTCACTGCACCTATATCTTGTAGGGAACTGACTATGTTTTTGTCTAACAGTTTCAGCATTTCAGGTTTCACATTGAGGTCTTTGATCCATTGGGGGTGATTTTTTTGTAGAGGGAGACAGATAGGTATAATTTCATTCTTCTACATGTGGAGATCCAGGTTTCCTAACATCGTTTGCAGAATATGATGTCTTTTTTCCAGCGTACCTTCTTGGCACCATTTTCAAATATCAGGAGGTTGGAATTGCATGCACTGAGGTTGGGGTCTTCTATTTTATTCAGTTGTTCTACATGTCTGTTTTGTGCCAATAACATTCCTGCTCTTAAAAAATTGCAGACTTTAACATAGTTTGAAAACTGATATGGTAATCCCTCAAACATCACTCTCTGTACTCAAGATTGCTTTGGGGTCCTCTCTGGTTCTAAATGAATTTTATGGTGGTTTGTTCTATTTCTGGGGAAAATGTTGTGGGGATTTTGATTGGATTGCGTGAAATCTGTAAATTTTTTGTAAGATGAGCATTTTCACAATATTAATCCTAACAATCCCTGAGAGTAGGAGGTCTTTCCTTTTCCTACTGTATTCCTCAATCTATTTCTTCAGACATTTAAAGTATTCATTGCTGAGATATTTAATATCTTTGGTTAAGTTTATTCCCAAATTCTTTACTTTTTTTTAGATTTTAGCTTTATTTCTAACTTAAGACTTAAGTTATTGTGAATGGGAGAGTTTCCATGATCTCTTTCTCAGACTGCTTGAAAAGGACTCTAAGCCTGACTTCAGTCTTTAATTTAGGCAAACAGTAGTGCTATCAATGAGAAAATGAGAAAATAAGAAAAAAAGGGGATTACTTTGACAGGAGAAGGAATAGGAAGGGCTATACAGGAGGAGAGAGGAAAGAGATAAACACTCGTTAGGTGGGGTTAAAAGCTAGAGAAAAATGTATTAGTTCAAAATTATGAAAATATTATATATATGTATATATATATATGAATGTTTGTGTATAGCTTTAGGCTATAAAACAAAAAAGTCATATTGCCAAGCAAGGGAAACCTCCTTTCAAGTCATTGGTCAGGGTAGTTCAAGACTCCTAAAATAATAAAAACTATTGCAACAGCCCTTGATTGCCTCCCAGAAGTTTAAGGAAAGACCAGATTGTTAAAGACACTGCTTAGTATGGACACAGGACTTGGAGCAGTTGAGCTGGAACTGACCTGAAAGCTTCTGTCCTAGAGACTAGCTCTCATTGTATCAGAAGGCACTATGCAAGCTGCCAAGGGAGAAAAGCAATCAATGATCCTACCCAGGTGTAAAGCCTACAAATCACAATGACCAGCCCAGCAAATAATCTCTATTTTCTCTGGGATAATCAACAGGTGTATGATTGGACTTAAGACTCACTCAATGGAAGAGAAATCATGGGTGTTACTGTACACATAGCTAAGTATACATGACTGGCGAGGTCATAGATCCTACAGAAAAACCTACTTCTGTTACTTCCTTAGACCAACATAATTTCTTACTATATTCTGAATACAAATTCTTAGATTTATAGAAAAGTATACCTCTGCAACAAATACAGACTATTATGAAGTTCCACAACTGGTGAAATGAAGAGAATAGTGTCTGTGAGGTGCCAGGCCCTAAGTGACATGTCTACAATGCAACCTCTATACCCAAGGCTTAGGGAACTTCATGGAAGAGGGGCAGAAAGAATGTAAGGGCCAGAGGGACAAGACATCTGCTGCTGCTTAGGGTATTCTAGATATAATGGGGAAGTTATACTAATATAAATATAAATGAAATCATAATATGGTAGTCTCACAAGGTCTGCATAATGACAAAGCCAGTTGACATGCCATGGTGGATAGGGAACATCTCAAAGGGTCTCACCTCAAAATGAAGAGTTGCAGGCAATCAATGGATGCTGAGGGAGGGAGGGAGAATCAGTTTTCTCCATGGACTAGCTGCCTGAGAGGTTGCTAACTACAAGTGGGCAGCCCTAAACAAAGGTGCACAGGAATATCACTGAATCAATTTAGTGTATTATATATGTATATCTGTATATCTATAAATGTGTACATCATGATCCAGGAAGATGACAGGAACTTGAAAAGAGGAGGGGGACATGGAATGAGTTGGAGAATAATTAGAGGGATGGAAATGATGTGAAGATTATCCTCATGTATGATGTTCACAAAATATTGAAAAGTAAAAAAGAGCCAGGCATGGCAAGCATACCTTTAATCCCAACACTTGGGAGGCAGAAGCAGGCAGAGCTCTACGAGTTCAAGGCAAGGCTGGTTTGCATAGAGAGTCCAGGCCAGCGAGGACACAAGGAAACCCTGTCTCAAAAAAACTGGGGAAAGGAAGAATAACTAAATAAGCAGAGGTTTTTTCTGACTGTTTGACTCTGTCAAACAAGTGTCAAAATTGTGTATTTAGAAATGTTTGTTGACAAAAAGGCTTTAAGAAAGTATTTGGAGTTCAATAAAAGAAGGAAATAAAAGAATAAATCTAGAATAGAATAAAATACAATACTCTCTTTGAAAAATTAGAAATAATTTCAAATAAAGTATGAAGATATGATAAGAACAAAGGTTGGAAAAAGGAAGAAGGAAATAAATATAGAATTAAAATCAAAGGTATATTTTAGATATTTTTCATAGTATCAGCAGAATATACAAATCACTTAAGCATTTAAAATGAATGAGAACAAAAAATGAACAAGGATAAGAGTAAGTGATTAGAGACTCAAAGAAGAGAATTATATAGCACTTACTTCTTGTGAACATGCCAATATCAAATTCAAATGAATGACTTTCTTGTAAAAATATATATGTGTATATACACATATATGATAGTATTTGTTAGAGTCCAAGTCTGTAGGTGACCCTCCCCCAGTGCAGTAAAGCCTTACAAGACAGGCCCTGAGGCCCCCTTGTATAATAGGAACTGGCCAGGCAGCTGCATTTAGAGCTGTCACAACACAAGCTGTTTTTCAGATAATTTTAGAAGATAAACAGGCCCCTGCACCCATGACCTGATTGCTGCAAGAGCTATCTCAGCACAGGCTGCTCCTTTCAAGATAAGTTTGGAAGAAGAAACAGACCCCCTTAATCTCATGACCCAGGGCCCAGTTGATGTAAGAGGCTGTTCCAACAAAGACTGTCTCTTCCTGGTAAGTTCCAGACCCTTCTGCCTGTTGAATTTTTCCCTCCTTCAGCATTCCTTGGCCCCTATAAAAACTCCCAGCCAATAGCCTGTAAACTGATAGCTTCCTCACTCCTGAGTTGAGAGCTATCCTGTAGGTTTCTCTAATAAACCTTGCCTTGCTGGAGTTCTTGTCTGTGTCTTGGTGATTTTTACCTGATTTACCTAACAGTATTCTGTAACACTCTATCTTCTTCCTTGATTTTCTTTTTTTCATTATATTCCTCATCTGGTGTGTATGTGTGTGCATGTGTGTATGTGTGTGTGTGTATGTGTGTGTATGTGTGTGTGTGTGTGTGTGTGTGTGTGTGTGTGTGTATATATATGTAACACTCTTTGGTTATTGCCATCCCATATACAAAATTTTGAGCTGCTTGGTGCTGGAAGTCCATTTGTCTTGTTCGCTAGCTTTTCTAGTGATTAGACTAGTGTCTAGCACAGAGTAGGCATATAACAAACTATTCTATGAGTGAAACAATTTATTTTATGCTGTGTGTTTTTGAAAGTCTGTTTTCTTTCCCACGAAGCTCCAAATCATTCAGAATATTTCCTGGCTAATTTAAAAGCCTTGATTTTGCAAACAATGTCCAAAATGAGGCATGAAAGAAAATCAGGGCTAGATTTCTTCAACTAAGAAGAAAGCTTTAAATTAAATCTTCCTCTACATTTTCTTCCTATATATAACGTGAGGGAAATTCTGCATATAGGCTAAAACAAGCTACTAACAATTCCAAGTTAAAAATTTCACCTTCTGTAGGGAAAAAAATCCCATTAAATGAGAAAATTAGTATTGTAAGGATCATTTCTTCCCAGATAAAAATAGAACTACTATTAAAGTCTCATAGAAAGCATACTTCTAATAAGAATTCTACCAACAGTGCCTTCCAAAAGAATTCAAGGAAGCTACTGCACATAGTTTCATTATAAATAACCATTAATGTCCACTGTGCAGCATTCTAATGAGTTGTCTGTAATATCCTTCTTCAAAGAATTATAGCACTTAACTTCCAGAAAAAAAAAACATTACATGAAAATAGGCTATTTTTCCTCTCATATTGCAATGTATAAAGTTGTTTTTCTTTCAGGACATAGGAAAATAAGATAACACAGACAACTTAATAAAGACTATTCACTACGCAGTTGCACAAAGAAACTGAAATAATCACAGTGCTTTCTAAATGAAAGCTAAGATGATGGAAGATCCAGTTTTTGCAGCCCTGTCCACAAACTCTGCTCTCAAGAACAGCCAGCAGGTTTCATTCTAGAAAAGGTGAGCAATGCCGTGCATGTGGGTAGAAATTTGAAAAAGAAAGATGGTGCTGATCAGAGTCAAGGTAAAAGCATCAGAAAACCAAACTGAGAATCTTAACCAATGCTGGAGTTGAAAGGAAGTCTGGTGTTGGGGAACCCTGCTGTTAAGGTTGGCTTCTTTCTCAGCAGGAGCTTCCTGTTTGACTTACCTGGAAAGTGCCGCCAAGCATGGATGCTTGGCCTCATTTAAAACATGACCTTTGGCATAGTTACCTGGAGTAAAAACTATCCTCAGGTTTTTTCTATATGATAATTAGGCATTGCCCCATAGTCAGATGATAGGAGCCTACTGCCACATGTAAATAAAGCATACTATGAGCACCTATCAGCTGAAGCACTGGGTACTACTGCCTCCACACTATATTTTCCCTAACCCCCACTGAATAAACGGAGCTATTTCACTGAATCTAGAGCTGTTTGCATCACTGAACCTGCCTCCCTGGAAGGGCTTTCTTCCATCAGTGCTCACTGGCCATCCTGACCCCGTTCATCGCTTCTGCTCCCTTTGTCCTCATAGACTGGTGGCCAACGACCCAGGAGGAAAGGGAGAGACCCCACAGTCTGGCTTGTTATGGTTTTATATAGCCATGGTAACATTCGCACTGTGGGGGACAAGCTAGTTTTTCCCTAAAAACAGGGACGGGGCCAGTTGAGTTTTGAGTGTTGAGTTCTGTTTTTTATTTATTTGTTTTCTGGATTTTTATTTGTTTGCTTTTGGTAGTTTAGTGACACACCAGTAATCCAGGAGGAGAGGTGCCCAGCACTTCTGACTAAAACAAGAATTTTTTTTTTTAATTTTTAAAATTTATCTTCTTTTATTTTTTAATTCATTTTTATTGAATTTTTGTGTATTTTATACAGAATATCCCAAACAATTTTAGTTATCTTTATACCTCCATCCCCACTGGCATGTTCCTACAGCCCCCTACTGGAACCCATATATACTGTCATCCATATTGTCCAAATGTGTGAGTGTCCTCAGACAGTCCCTTGTGCAACTCCATCCACTGAGGTGTAGCCAGCCTGTCTAGAGTCTCTTGTTTTAGGAAGATCAGCTCTTTCTCACCCAGACATAATCAGCTGCCAAAGTTTCCTCACTTAAGATTGGGTTCTGTTGTTATTGCTCCAGATCTATGCTGGCTTTTTGTCTGCCTGAATTTGCATTGGACTTGTGTGTGCTGACACTATTGTCATAGAATCATATGAGTGGTTCCCAAGAGCTTGTAGGACTCTGTTTCCGTGTGGTCAAACCCCTCCTCCCTGGCTCTTATAATCTGTCTACTCCCTCTTTCATAAAATTTAAGGAAGCCCATCCATTTTTCTGGAGACTTAGAGCCTGGAAAGTAATCCTACATTAAAGAGAAAGAAAAAAAACACAATAGATTCTCAAACAAATCATTTCTTGGATGACAAAGATGCCACCATAGCACCCTCTTCTCTCACCATCCCCCATATATATATATGAAATTGTGATCAAACTTGCAAACAATTTTGAAAAACTCAAACATGATAACTTCTATTCAATATTCTTCTAAGTGATAAAAATGTAAATGCAATGTATAAAAATAGAAAATATTACCCTAACTGCTCACAGGGAACATGATTGTGCTTTTAGAAATTTTATAAGAATCTACTTAAAAGCACTTTCTCATGTTGAATTAGCAAGAGTCTGAATACAACATCATTTTAAAAGTAATTGTAGTTCTAGATAACATCAGCAAACTTTGCAAAATAAATTTTAAAATAAAACCACTTAAAATAAAATTAGATCACTATCAAATGTGCTCACAAAATATTGGCCACTAAGATTTAGCTTTAATGTAAACTATTAACTGAGTGGGAATGATTTGCAATGTAGATTCACTGACAGTAGTAAATGGACCACTATAATGAGGAATATTGGAAGAAGGGAGGTTGGGCATGTGTGAGGTTATGCTGTATTTGAGAACTCTCTGTACTTTCTGCTCAGCCTTGCTGAGAACCCAAAACCACTCTAAAAAATAAATTCATTGTAAACCATTCAAATTCATAAAACAGTGGGTTTTTTAAGATTCAAAAAAATTATTGAACTTTTGCAAATTTTATACATTTTGATCATATTTAGATCCCCTCCCGTATCTGTACACACCCCTTTCTAATCCTCCAGAAAGACTCAGGGATCATTACAAGTAGAGGCAGCAGAAAGATTGTGAGAAACAAAAGTGCTGGACGGCCATAAGGAAATAAGAGCTTTCCAGACAGCTCATCATTTGCTCATATGCACTCACAGCAGTGATGGCAGTATGGACAAGCCCCAGATAAGCTTGAGCCAGACAATATCCCAGCATAGACTTGGGGAAGTGGGTGACAATCCCTAACCCTGCCTGAGGAACTACAGGCAACCAGTGAATGCTGGGAAGGGGCGATTAAGAGCAGTGCTCTCCTGACACCTATACAATGGGTAGTTCTTGCTCATTCTCTCTCTCAAATTTTAAACAATTAATTCTACTGCAATGTACTTGTGAAAAATCAAGCAACAATCCTTCCAGATAAAAATGTGAGAATGAATTTTCAACAAGCATAGGGAAAAAAAAACATTTAAAAGAAGGAAAAAATATTAATAATGAAGGAAAGACACCAGCTTACAAGAATGGCAATGGGTTTTAGCTAAAATATATATATATAAAGTGATTTTATAAATGAATGAAATGAAGCAATCCACATATGAAAATGGACCAAGAATTTAAAATACAGCGTATAATCATGGCATGAATTAGTTATAAGGTAAATGCTAATTTCAAACTCTATCAAGCTGTCACAAGCCCTACCCCCGCAGCTGAAAGGCTATCGACAGTTTGGCTTCTAGGGGAGGGAATGTCCCTTTTTTTAAAAGGCATGGCACCTCGTTGGTCAAATGCACTCCTTCAGACAACATCCTGTTGTTTACTCAGCTTCCCACTAAGATGGAAGGTGTTTTTTGTTGCTGTTGTTGTTTCTTTTTTTAATATTTTATTTATTATTTTCATTTTATGTGTATGAGTGTATTGTCTGCGTGTGAGTACACCCGGTTTATGCAGTGCCCCGGAGGTCAGAGAGGGAGTTGAATTCCCCTGGAACTGGAGTTAAGGATGCTTTGTAGCCTCCATGTGGGTGCTGGGACTTGAACCCTGGTCCTTTATCTCAGAGGAAATTGCTACACAATATCCCCCCACCCAACTTTGTACCCCCTCTCTTTGTTTGAGAAGAGGTGAAACATCCCAACCTGCAGTGAAGCTCATTAAGCTCAAGAAATAACGCAATAGCTTCAGGAAGTCCCTGAAATTGATCGGGTTCACTAGGCCCCTACTTCCCGAAGTGTATACAATGCCTAAGAACTGAAGAGAGATGCTCTCAGACCAGCCAAGACACCTGGAAGAAGCAGAGACAAGCTGAGCTACCTAGAAGAGGACTTGAAGAAACAAAGGCAAGATGCCTGGAAGAGGCTCAGACCCACTGAACTACCTGGACAGGATACTCTCCAATCTATTGAGGTTGTGCAGTTGTGCTCAGGGTTACTACTTTAATGGAATGTCGCAGATACTGGGATGGACTTTGACAATGTCACTGTCTTTGGGTCATTTCTGTTCCTGTAAGTAACTTGTAACCCATATTCCTGTAAGTATCCCAATAAAACTTATTGACCTTCAAGTTGGATTTTAATGGTATCCTTACTTTGGTCTGTCATTGGCTTCCTGTCTGGAGTGAGTAGATATTTGTTCGCATCTCCCCAGGAATAGTGTCACATACATGTTGGATCTTGGAGGAGTTAGGGGAGGCGTGTGGGTAGTAGCAATAAAAAAATATTATATGCATATATGAAATTCTAAAAATATTAAAATATTCTATTAAATGAAAAAATTCAAGGAAAAAATCAAACAGCTGCACAGACATTAGTGTGTCTACAGAGTCTCCCTGTAGCCCCAGCTAGCCTGGAACTTCCTATGTAGACCCAGGCTAGCCTCTACCTCACAGAGATCCACCTGCCTCTGCCTCCCAAGTGCTAGAATTAAAAGCACATACTACCATGCAGGCCCCAAACTACCACAATTTTACAAAGTCATGAAAAAACAAAGTGTATTTTGATAAAACCCTGTTGAGAAATGATTCAACAGAATGTACTTAAGTTGAATAAAGGCATACCCTAAGATACTTATATTCTACTACTAAATATATACCCCCCAAAAGTCACACAGATGTGCATCAAGAGATATGTATAATATATGTTGAATATTTCTAAGAACTTAAAAATGTATAGAGCAAATATCCATCAACAGTAGAATATGTAAATACATTTTAGTAAATGTATCAAATAGAATATTAGATATACCATCAGAAGATAGTAAAAATGTCAAAATATGCCTTATAATATTACATGACTGTATTTAATATATTACCAAATTACACATGTATATTATACATAGAGAGAGATAGAAGTAATTTGTTATATGAATAACCTGGATAAAGTTTCCATTTTAAGTTGGGTGTGGTAGTGCAAACCTTTAATCTCAGCACTTGGGAGGCAGAGGCAGGCAAATGGCTGTAAAATCAGGGCCAGCCTTGGAAAGTCTACTCAGCAAAACCAGCTAGGGCTACAAAATGAGAGTTTGTCTCAAAACACTCCCCTATGCCAAGGATTGTAAGAGCCAGGATTGGTGCACGAACATAAGGAAACAGAGGCTTTCAGGTCTCTAGGAAGTCGCTCATATGAACATGCAAAAATGGTGACATCTCACCCAAGACCCATGCTGACTCAATCAGACAAAAACCCAGCATAGAATGAGTGAAGTAGGCCCCAACTCTAACCTAGGAACTTTTGGCAACTGATTACCACTGGCTGAGGGAGACTTCATCTTTATGGGAGAAATTCTGGATGGGCCAACTAGACTCCAGTGAATAAACTTTCCTTTCACCAAAGGAAACCTGAGTACAAATGCTTGACCAGAAAGGACTTAACACACAACAGAGTGCATGGGATCTTGAAGGGGAGGGGCTGGGGACATGGATGGGGGAGATGCTCTAAATTTTATTAAGATCTATTGTATGAAGTATACCAAAACTCAATTAAAAATATTTTTAAAAAACACCCCCCAAAATTTTCCTTTTTAAGGTAGAGCAGCAATTGTCTATGTCTAAATAGACACTATAACTTTATGGGTGCCTATGTTGTGATACAGCATGAAATTGTTAAATATTATTATTATTAGTGTATGTGTGATGTGAGTGTATGAATGTGGGCATGTGCACTCAATAGCATGTGTGTGGTGCCAAAGAACAATTTTCAGGAGTTGGTTCTTTCCTTATACTCTGGGTTCCAGGAATCAAACTCAAGTTGTCAAGTTTGCACGATAAATCCCTTTACCCACTGAGCTATCGTGCCAGCTCTATGGCATTTATTTTAATGAGGTATTTCTAAAATAAATGATAGTGTTCCATCTGTTTTCTGTGAATAAATTTAGTTCAAACGACTTGGAAGATACAAATTTTTAAAATGTTCTGTTTTTCTAGGCATCATTGAAGTATAGTTGACAAACAAAAACTGTATATTTAAAGTGGAACAAAGAAGAAAAAGAAAAGCAGCAGAAAGGCTTCTGGAATTCTGATAATATTCCATGACTCAACCTGAAAAGTTGGAAATCGCCTGCTCCTGTGTGACTGTTCAATAACCAACAGGCACTTGATTTGTGCATCTTTTTGTGTTTCTATGTTATGTTTTTAGGAAATGGTTATTACAACTCAAGAAAGGGAAATTTGTAAGGACTGAAGGATTATATAGATAAGAAATAAAAGAATAGGAAAGAATTGAATAACAAAATAGGGAAACAATAAATTCATATATAAAGAACTTAAAGATTTTATCTGATTTGAGACTGGCTACGATCGAGAGAACAAATGATACCAAATGCTGGCAAGGATGTGGAGAAAGGGATGCTCATTCCTGCTGGTGGGATTGCAAACTTGTGCAACCTCTATGGAAAACGGTGTGCAGAACACTTAAAAAACTAAAATGAACCTATCATATGACCCGGTTATACCACTCCTTGGCATATACCTAAAGGGCTCATCTTATTATAGAGACACTTGTACAACATGTTTGCTGCTGCTCTTTTCACAATATCTAAGAGATGGAAGCAACCTAAGTGCCCCTAAACTGATGAGTGGTTAACAAAAACGTGGTCCATTTACACAATGGAGTTCTATTCAGCAGTAAAGAAAGATGAAATCATGAAATTTTCAGGTAAATGGATGGATCTAGAAACTGCTATTCTAAGTGAAGTAACCCAGACTCAGAAAAACAAACGACATATGTTCTCCCTCATATGTGGATCCTAGCACCAAATCCTTTTATATTACAGGTCCTTTTACTAAGATGATGTTATACAGCAGTCCCTTCTGCATGAAATAACTACCATCATCACGACTTCAGCTGAGCCTGATCACTAAACATCTTCACAATTGGGCTTGTTGACGGTTCTGCTCATTCATTAAAGGAGGGCCAAGCAGGGTCATTGGACCCTCACCGCATTTTATCCAGCCACTCTTCCCAATCAACTGTATGTAATTTGGCCCTAATCACACATGGCCTCCTAGATTTGGGGAGGGCTAAAGTATACAATCTGGGGAAGGCTAGGAAGAGAAGCCATGGCCCATGCTGGGTAAACGCTTTCCAGTGTGCATAACATCAGATCATACATACACCTCAGCAACCCCTTAGCTATCCCAGTAAGTAAGCTCAATATTGGTTCCCTAGTAAAACTTTAATCAAACATTGCCTCAACACTAGAACCTTGAAAGGAAATAAACATTGCTTAGCATCCCCAAGAAAAGAAGTCTCACAACAAATGTAAAACTTATTTGTTAATGCTATTATGTCTCATAATTATTTTTTAGAAAAAGAAAATAAGAATGTAAAAGATGTTAAAAGGAAATGGGAATGGAGATATTTTCCAAAATAGAAAAAATGAGAAAGCCTAAGCAACTGATGAAGGTCTGTGTAGGTTTGCTATGATACATAAAGATGAGACAAAATAATATACACATAATCTTAAAATGTGTATGGTCATAGTTTAGTCAACTAGTTTAAGGAACAAAATATATATCCAGTCAAAGTTTATCTAGAATATTTTGTTTTCTACATAGCACATGATAACTAAAAGTACCAGACCACTGATGGAACTAATCATATTGGTTTAACAGCCAAAGTTTGAGGCCTGTACTAATGTGGTCAGAGGGACTTAAAGGACAGTTTTTGCCCTTTTCCCTCCAAGGTCTATTAAGTTCCAGGAGACTATGGAACATCTCTCAAAATGTCCTGTAACTGTGTTGAGTCACCTGTTCTCTTGTTCAGGGAGGCCATGGAGACTCCAAAAGATGGACTTGAACCAGTGTCCAGTCTAAAAAGAGGAGGATCAACTCAGAGGACACATCTTATTCATGCTTCCACTTGAAGCCAGACATGGTTGAGCAAGACCTTTTACTTATCTTCACATAGATGGAACTGGTAAAAGAAAGGAGCCAGGAGCCCCTCCCAAGCTCATGTGACCCCTGAGGAACAGAAACTGAAATGACCTTAAGTGTAAAAATAAATTGATTTATTTGGGCCAACTGTATGGTCTTAAACACCCAAAAGGAAAGTATAACCAAAGAGTAAAGTCATTAGTATATTTCTTTAAGAGTTCAAAGGATTACACTTTCCAGACATTAGGCTTAAGTCCTCATAAAAAGGTATATTTAGACAATTATTTCTCATTGATGATTGTGTTCATAACCAGAAAGTGCTGCTCAGATGTAAGACTTCAAATCTTGGTCTGCAATACTGTAGTACCCACCTATAGCTAAGGGAGACAACCAGCTATTGTTCTAAAACGATGGATAAATTTGTTTTCTTCCCCTATGTACAAGCCTTTGAGAGGGAACTGACCTGATTCTAACCACTCCAACAGCTATCAAAATACCTAGAAGCAAATCCTGAATCCATCACTCTAGAGTCCAGCCTTGGAAGACAAAAGAAAAACGAGGAGGAACCCAATAGAGGGATGCTTTTGGAAGTCCTTGTCAAGAAATTCCAATGGACTCTCATGAACATTCAAAACTTGCCCTGCTCTGACGTTTTTCTAGTTCCCAGTCTAGAACTTGTAATGCTAATTACTTTTGCCTTTGCTTCTCCTTCACATCTCCTATTCACAATTCAAAGACTTTTTTTCCCTCTTCACGATAAGAGTTATGCAATTTGGGAGTCTTTTAGATAGACCCACTGAAGGGATACTCCAATTGCCTCACCCTGAGTCCCTGTTCAGCATGGAAGAAGCCAGAGCTGTCTGTGTCCTGATTCCCTATTGGCAATTTGGGTAACCTCTTCAGAGGATGGCGTGATAAGAATAGGAGGTAGGAACTGGCTAGGCAGTTAGAGTCAAAAGATCCCAAAGAAAAGTAGCCAGTTTCTTGGCTAAAACTCACAAGGTCCTTGGGCCTTTTAGCAACTTCCTCTGTTCCAAACACCAAAAATGTCAAAAATATTTGAGAGCTTTTATCCAATCCTTAAAAGATTTTAGGGTTACTGCTGCAGAAGGGGGAATATTAGAATAGCCAAAATCCCCACAAAAAAATAAATAAATGAAAGAAGAAAGAGTACATGAAGTTATCAGAAAAAAGTGATGGGGAGATATGGGAGGCATTGGAGGGGAGGTGTGGGCATGGATTGAATCAAAACACTTTATATGCATGTGTGAAATTCTCATTATTTATTTAAAAAAAGATTTTATCTGATTTGATCATAATGTAATTTTAGTATTTTAATATTGCCAATTGTTTTAATATTAAACATTTCCTATGAATATTAATATTTTATGTTTATGCATAAATGTATACTCAAATATACATATGGTAAGAGTAAGAAATCTTGAGAGGCTGCTATTAAAATTTATCAGACATAACCAAAACCAAGTTCAAGTAAAACTGTACACATATTTTTTTTCATTAGGAAGAATATAAAATTTAAGGAGCTTAGTTTTTACTTTGAGAAACTTTGAGAAAGCAAAATAAAATAAAGTAGGAGTACTAATTAATAAGTATGAAAGTTGAAATTAATAAGATAGAATGCACATTGATTTGTTTTTCAAAATTGGACAAAATCACCTCTTACATGGAGTAGCCAATAGTCAGAATGGGCAATGAATAATTACATAGTAAAGGAAAGTGATTAGACCGACAAGCTGTTCAAATGATTATAGGGCCTTAACACTGATTAAAAATAACCAGACTGTGTGTAAGGGGGATACCTGAACTCCTAGAGCTCTGGAAAATGAGGAAGAGGGGTGACCTAATGTATATATTAAGTCAAATTATGCATCTGGGAATGATGACCCACACCAATCCTGCTGAGAGGATTGTAAATTCAAGGCCATGCTACACTCTACACTGGACACTGTCTCACAAATAAGACAATAATAATTACAATTACACAAAATTATGTACTACTTATTAAAATAATCAAGTGAAACCAAATAGACAAAAATACTACCACCCCAGTGTACACAGTACCTAAAATCAGGAGAGAAAAAGATATTTAACCACTGGTGCTGGCACAACTGGCTTTTTCTCCCTTGAACCTCAAGTCATAGCATTTGAAACATAAAACATTCTTAAAGTTCAAATGGATTAAGTATTTAAATATGAAAAGAATAAAAATATTGAAAAGGAAATCTAAATCTATATTTAAAATCTAGTATTTGTAAAACCCATGACAAAGGCAGGAAATGAAATCTTTTTCAACCTGACACTACAAAATTGAAAGGGAAAAAGGTGAGAAGGTGTTTGATTAAAGCAGTGAGTCTCAGATCAGCACTGTGGACACTGAAGACTGGGTACAGCTTCATTACTGGGGTCTACTGCACAGTATAGACTAATTAGTGACATTCTTGGCCTCCATCCACTACACTCAGTCAATGTGCCAACACACTCTCCCTTTAATAAAAAGCATATTTTCAAGCATTGTCAAATGTGCATCATTGTTATAAATCCATGTTAAGGGTATTATCTCACCCTATAAGAATGCATTGGCTTATCAGATCAATTTCAGTTGGTTCAGATCATCCCAAAGGAGAAGTATTAAATCACAAGAAAAGATGGGGAAAAATATGTGCAGTAGAACCTTATTTTTATATCAGAAAGGAGAAATTATTGTGTGTGCCTGTGAGTGTGTTGTTTTTCAAATTTCAGGTGTTGCAAAGTATATGGTAATTATTCTTTAATTTTTGAAACATCATGATATGCGAGGTACAGTTGATGTCTTTCTTTTCTGGAAGTTCAGAAAAAGCTGATTCTTTTCAAGCTTTTTGAGGATCAATTTAGAATGCACATATTAAGTAGATTCAATGGTAAAATAATATCTACCTTCTTTAATCAGTCCTGCCAATGAACCATCCTTTATATTTGGATATATATGTATATGTATGTTAAGGCCTATGATATCCATACTGAATTAGTTGCTTGTCTCATGACTGCGACAGCATACATGATAAAAGCAGTTTAGGAAGGGCTTATTTAGGCTCACTGTTCAGTGTTACAGTTCATCATGACTGGGAAGCCTTCCACTGCAACAGGACCTTGAGGCAGCAGGAGCAATGAATCCCTTTAAATCAGCTCTCTTTCTCCTTTTTATTTAATCTAAGACTGGAGCCCCTGGAATGGTGCTGTTACCCACACTTAAGATGTATTTTCCCATTTCGATTAACCTAATTTAAATAAACCCTCACAGACAAGACCAAAGATTTGTTTACATGGTAACTCTAAATCCCATCATGCTGACAATCCATATTAACCATCAAATTGTCCTAATTTCATTAAACTGCATTATTTGAACAAGATATTTAGTTAACAAATATTTTGATAATTTTAAAAAACATTTTTATAAATTCATCATTTATAAAAATACAATCTTTATCAACTGGTGATGTCTACTTTGAAACAAACAATAATATCTAAAGTAATTATAATTTTTTTAATTTTAGACAGTTTTTTACTTTATACAATGTACTGTGATCATATTCCTCTATTTCCTTCTCTTATCCCTCTCCCACTCCTATTGATTCCCTTTTCCCCAACTAATTCCCTTCCTACTTCGATGTCTTGTGTGAGTGAGTGTGTGTGTGTGTGTGTGTGTGTCTGTCTGTCTGTATCTTTGTGTCTGTGTCTGTATGTGTCATGCAGCTGTTGTCTCTTTGTGATTGCAATGACCATGCCATATCCACAAAACAGCATTTTACAATAATCCTCCCCATCCCCCAGCTCTTTGTCTCTCTACCTTGTCTTCCACCATGCTCCCCCAGCCTCACATTGATTAATATAAATGTCACATTTAGGGATGAAGACACAGCAGTTCCATATTCTTTGCCTTTCCATGAGTTATGAGTCTCTGTTTTGACCATTAGCCACTATCAAAAGAGGATTCTATGTGAGAACGAGGCCAGTCTGTTCTATACAGTGACTTTCAGACCAGCTGGGGCTATAGAGAGACACTGTCTCAAACAAAACAAAAGAAGCTTCTCTGACTGAGGCTGAAAGCTATACGTGCCTATGAATATAAATATCAGTATTCAGAAAATAATATAACTATATGTCCATTTAACAGAACATCAGTAGCAGATTTCCCTGTAGGGCACTGAGTGCTCTTGCAGAGGACATGGGTTTGTTTCCCAGCACCCACATGACAGTTAACAACCATCTGTAACTTCAGTTCCAAGAGATTGGATGCCTTCTTCTGACCTCTATGGACATTGCAGGATACAGGTGACCTTACATACATGCAGGCAATGCACCCATACACATAAAACAAAAATAATAAATAAAATAGTTTTTAAAAATCTTTTAAAATAACTCTTAATTTTTAATGTGTATTTTAATTATTTTATTTTATTTTTATGTGTATTATATCTGTGTTTTGCCTGCACTGTATGTTGGTAAATGCACCTGTTTTTGCAGTGCCTGAAGAGGTCAGAAGAGGTCAAAAGATGTAAGATCCCATGGACCTGGGGTTACAGCTGTGAACAACCACGTGAGGGCTGGTACTAACCCTGGATACTCTGCAAGAGCAGCCAGTGGTCTTAACGGCTGAACCATCTCTACAGTCCCACTCTTTAATTTTTATTTACTTTTTGAGAAAATCCATAGAGGTCAAGAAACTAGTAAATAGCCATGAAGGAAAGTGATCATGGGATAGGAGACAGACAGACTGCAGTGAGGTAAGGGTAGGAAGGGTTAAATGGGGTGGGGAACAGAAGAGCAGGGCAGAGAAGGAAGTATGAAGAGGGCTAACACTAAAAGCCTTTAGGAAAAGCCATATGGAAACCTTCTACTGTAGAAGCTTCTTAAAGCATATACATATACAATATAAAAATAGATCAAAAGGAATTACCTTATAACAAGGGGACAATGCCCATACCGGATAACATAGGCTAGCAAAGAAAAGGCCCAGTGCCAAGAATAGACTGCTACTTCTGAAGCTATTGATCAGGGTTCCCATAGACCCTCAAACAATACTGGCCATTGCCCCTACTCTTGGATACCCACCAGAACTAAGACGCTATTCTTGAAAACATACACATGAGTTGAAGAACAAATAACAAGTCAAGGTACTGGTACTGACTTCAAAGCTTCATCTCTACTTGCTAGCTTTCATAGTGTTGGAAGTTGCTATGCAGACTACCAGAAGAGAAAAGTAATCATCAGTCTTGTCCAGCTGTGAGTCCTGCAAGCTACAACAACTGGCCTGACAAGATATGTCCACTGGGGAAACAATGGCAGAAATATTATGGAAATAGTAAAAATAAAAATAAATCTTAATGTGGATACAGTATAATATTTAGAAACTTGAACAAGAAAGGGTAATCCATTTGAAAAGAAAAGGGGTATAATTTTTGTCTTTTGTTTTCCTGGTATGTAAATAGCTCATTTATTGAGCAATTTATGGTGAAATTTTTTATTGAATTTTTGTGTATTTCACACTGACAAAACTCAGCAAAGAACTGGGGAAATGGACAACTGACCCCAATCTTAGCTGAAAAAATATTGGCAACTGATTACTGCTGGGTGAGGAAGAGCTGATCTTCATAAAGTGAGAGACTGACTAGACTTCAGTAGATGAACTTGCATTGTGGGGCATCTGGAGACACTAACTTGGCACAATAGGCCTTAAGACAAATGACAGTTTTTGTCTTTTTATGGTAGTTGTATGAATTCAACTGTGTGTTGAAGTAGCATGAACCATTTCTGCGTTCAATAGATGTCCAATAAATATTCTCTCAGGCAGCGATTGTGAAAGTAGGACTTCCTTTTTTATTGCATTGGTCATTCATGCAGTGGGAACTGGACATGGGTGGACACTGAAAGCATCCACATTGACCCATTGGAAGAAGATGATTTTGTTGTTGCTGTTGTTAGTGTTTGCAGTTGTTATGTGTTCTGTACTTGGATATTTCTTGTGAAAGGTATTGTTGGAGATTCTTAAATAAAAATGTTTTAAATAATTTTAAAATAAATAAATCTTAGAAATCAAGTGTGGTGGCACACATCTGTTTCCCAGCATTTGCAAGAATCAAGCAGGAAGATCAGAAGTCTCAGGAAAGCCTGGGTTATCTAGTGAATTTGAAGCATTCCTGAAGTGCAAGAGACAGGCTCCAATTCATATATAAAGGTGAAGCTCTCCCAACAGCAGATTTATTTCACAGAAATGCTGAAGACCAAAGATCTTAGAATGAAGTGTCCCAAACAATAAAAGAAAAAAAAATCCTCCCAGACTAAATCACTGTATTCAGTAAAGTTTACCTTCAGACTCAAAAGAGAAATAAAAACAAACCTGCCAAGATAAGCACAACTAAAAAATTCATGAGCACTAATCCGGAATGCCGAACTGTACTTAAAGGAAATCATACATATAGAAGGGGGAGATAAAAGCGACCACAAGAACAGAGGAAAGAATAAATCTCACCAGAAAAGTAGATAAGCAAATACAAATTGGAAAGATTCAAAAGTACAAAAACAAAACAAAACTAAGCTAAACAAAACAAAACAAAACAAAACAAAGTGAGATAGAAAGCACAGCATGGCTTTAAAGAACCCTGTCCTGGAATAAGCACTCTGAGGCTTCGCTTCTTGTTCTCTGCATATTGGCTAATTGTGGGATTCTGTGTTAATCACCTTCTGCTGTACAAAGAAACTTCTCTTGTGAGAGCTGACAGATGTATTCATCCTAAGTGTACAGGTTGCATTGAAAATGTGGCACTCGGGGTTAAGCATCTCACAGACACATAATTCTCTGTATTTGAACAGTTGTGGAACTCTGTAATAGCCTCCATCTGTTGCAAAAAGAAGCTTCTTTGATGAGGGGTAAAAGGTACATTTGTCTGTAAATACAAGAATGTACATTCAGAATAAAGAAATTACATTGGTCTAGGGATGTGACAAAAGTGGGTATTTCTCTGGGATCTGTGACTGCTTCAACCATGTGTATTTGTCTATGTTTATAGTGCCACATGTAAGTACCCGCCCATTGAGCAAACCCTAACACATCCCTGAATGGGACACCTATTTCAGACTTCTGCCTCCCAAATCTTAAGGATCATTGAAGAAGAGGAAATGGAAAGATTATAAAAGCCAGAGGCGGTGGATGACCACAAGGAAACAGTCTTCCAGACAGCTGGTCCTTTTTATTTACATGAATTTACCGCAATGGTAACAGGATTCACAAATGTATGCAAGCTCAAATTAGACAAAATCCCAGCATAGGCATAGAGACAAGGAAGTGGGTAAGGAATCACAGCACAAACTAAGGAACTTTTGGCAACTGCTGTTTGTTAGAAGTGAGAAAGATAATGTCTTAAAGGGATGGGACTCTTGGTGGACCCAGTGGGGACACAAATCAGACTTTATAGACATATATATATATGTATATATATATATATACATATATAGTTACTGAGATAGATAGATAGATAGATAGATAGATACTCATATTCATTCCATGGTATGTGCTCCACATTCCAGCCCTGATTTCCTGCCTTGCCTTGTCTCAGTCACTGATGAACTGTGACCCGGAAGATGTAAGATAAAATAAACTCTTTCCTCCTCGAGTTGGCTTTGATCAGTGTTTTTTAATCACAGCAACAGAAAAGTATCTAATACATGGGGGACATTGCTATGTGGACCAGGCTGGAGCTGGACAGGATCTCAGGTCTCACAGAGATCTTTCTGCCTCTGGTTATGTGGATATGAGGAATTATAGGTCATGCAGATGGCGATGAAATCCAGCGGGGAGGGGGCTTGGAGGGGCTGGGGACACGTGGCAGCTGCAGGAAAAAAAAAATATATATATATAGGTATGATTTCATTAAATTGGGTGGGGGTGATGGGGGGAGGTGCCAAAAGGGGAAGAAATCAAATATCATCAAAGTATATTGTATGAAAATCACAAAAATTCAATAAAAAATAATAACCCTAAATTTAAAAAGCCTTAATTTGGACTGGAGAGACAGCTCAGCAGTTAAAAACAATGGCTGTTCTTGCAGAAGACCCAGGTTCAAATCCCAGCACCCAATGGCAGCTAACAATTATCCATAACTCCAGTTCCAGGGAATCCAATGCCCTCTTCTGTTCTCCGTGGGCACTGCACAACATGGGTGTACTTCCGTACATGCAGACATAACACTCATACACACAAGTTTAAAATAAATAATAAAAATAAATAGTCTTAATTCTCTAGTTAAAAGACACAGTCTTAGTGATTAATTGTATTAAAAACATGCTTTCCCATTGGGAAAGGCCTATCAGACTCAAAATTAAAGCATTTGCTGTATTTTTTAAAATGCTTTTTATCCATCATTTATTTGAATATTGTATGTGTTCCATTAAATGTCAAGTTCCATGAGACTGGAGCTAGAGCTGTTTATTCACTAATATTTTCTTGTACATTTGTGCTAAGGAATAAAATTTGTTGAATGATGTTAGAGACAGTGTCTTGGGTTACCAGGAAAGGTTTGTTCATGGATTAATGTCTTTTCTTCTTTTCACAGAAATATGTAACATCACTGTATATAATTTAATAAATTTAATAAAATTAAATCTGAGAGATACTTCTATAAAATAGAAGTCAAAATTATTTAAGAATAATTCAATCTCATGACAATAGGAGTTAGAAGCTGTGTCAGCTGACTTGAATTTAGACAAAATTGAGTGTTTGAATTTTTACAGTTTACCACTTATGTGTCCTTCTATATTTTATTCAACATAGAAGATTAAGTTCACACATTTCTTTAAAAAATATCTATAAGTAGTGATTCCTAAGTCTTTTTTAAAGGATCAAATACAATTATGCAAACAAAAGACTGAAGGTAGTGTTTGGTACATGGTAGACTCTCGGTAAATGCTATATTAATATTTTTTCTGGAAATGAATTCCCTTAGTCACACTGAAATTGAGCACTTTTACATTTATCTAATTTTTATCAACATTACTTATCCCAGTCCATCACAAATAAAACTAAATGGTGAAGTTTGTTGAAAAGGAGCTCAAATTCTAAGGTGTTTTGAAATCCTATTTTTATGACCTATCTTTTGAGCTGCTTTCCTTTATTTACACATTATTGGTAGAAATTTTAAAACTCAAATGACTTTCACTTGTCAATAAAACAGAACTATTAGCTAATCTAATGTTGGGCCTCTGGAACCCTTGAATGCTTGGCATTGAGGACAGTGAGGCCTACAGTACTTTCCTGAGCCTGGCTAAAGTTTAGCGACCCGTCTCTAGCCTGTCACTTCCGCATAGAGGTGACTCAGCAGAAGCCTGATCTAAGATTGCCTCTACCCAGTTACAACTGTCGTAGTAAATTCCTGGTCACCCAAAATAGTCTATCATCCCATATGACGCATCCATAAGCTGCCCCCCCTCCCCAAGGCTATATAAGCTGCTAACCAATACAGTGAGTTCCTGCTTTGACCGGACTCCATGTGTTTCGGCACTCACCACACCGCTCAGCCCGGAGGGAAGAGGCAGGCTGGCCCTGCTCCCTTCTCCCCCATCGCCCTACCTGCCGGAGAACCCTGCAATCTAAGAACAAATGTTTTAATAAATAATGTTTGATATGTGTATGTATGCTAAGGTGTAAAGAAAAAGACAAATATTGCATGCTTTCTCTGATATACATGTGGGTGAAATAAAATTAGAAGGATTATTCGAGGGGAGAATCACCAGTAGGAAGGAAAATAGTGACGAGGGAAGATGATGGGGGCAAATATGAGCCAAGGGCATAATACGCATGTTCAAAATGTCATAATGAAACCCCCTATTTTGCACAATGCATGCACGCTAACAAAGTCATAAGAAGAAATAAAGAAAACAAGTACAGAAGGAAACAAGTAAAAGCCATCAACATTCTCTGGGGTTAGAACATATCAAAATGAAACACTAGGACTCATTGTTGGGAGAATGAACTCCATCTGAAGGAGACACTGTGCCAGGACAAAGTAATAACAGACACTCTGTGTTCTCACTTAACAATGTGCTGCATGTTCTGAAGCTCAAATAGTCACTAGCAGCTAAAAAAATTTCCTCACTCCACTATAAAATGATGCTTTCTAAAGTCAAGAGCTTGTACTTTTGTACTGTAGAATATTTTACCAGTCACTTAACTCCTGATAAAATTCTTCAGAGATTAACTGCTACCAAAGTGTTCAATACTTCTCACATAGGATGAACCGAACTATTTATTCATTTTGATTAACCTTACACTTTCTGACTATGAGTAGTTTTAAGAAGAAATTGAAACTCCTCGAGTATTTGCACATATAAAACAGCAGCTCATTGGTCTTGTTAGAGTTGATTTTTATAGCAGCTACCCTCAATAAACTACAAGTTTGAAAATCTTGATCTGTGTGGTTTCCTCCCACATTAACTCTCTTTTTGACCATATGATTTTCTGTGGCCAATGAAATGGCAGATAATGTGTCAAGAACTTAATAAATACTTATCTATGGGACTCTCTCCTTTTGAATGTTTCATCTACTGTATAAAAATAAGACCACCTCTTATCTGTCCTTAAAAAGCGTGTTTAAATGCCTACATGAATAAGCACGTAAAGAAATCAGAAGAGCCATCCAGTTAAACTTCAGAATCCTCAAAAATCATTCATTACAATCTGAAGCCGCCAAGAACTGGAGTTATTTGTTGAAAACAAATTACTGTTAGAAAAATTGTAACTGGAAATAAAAATAAAAATTGAAATGATAGTATTATTTTTGAGACTGGAAGAGCCAGAAAAGAAAACAAGACTAGTTCCTGAAACAGGCATAAAGAAAGCAAAGCTGGAGAGTGAAAAATGATGACTTGTGTTCTGAAGCAGTGAATTAATTCCAAAACCATTTCTGTTAGTAATGTTAACACGTGCAGCATCCCTAATGAATTTTAAGGATTTATATCAATTGTATAGCTAGAACTTAATGTAGCACTTTAACCAACTTTTGAGCATGGATTTTAAAGGAAAATCAAATAGAATAAATTTTGACCCCAAATTGTTCTGAAATCAGATTTATGGTTCAGAATTCTTAAGGGGTAGCACTTCTCTCCACCTCTTCAGAACAAATTCAAGTCAACTACTGTTAGTTCACCTGCTGGTGTGCATTCCTGAATTTTCCTGGTTCACTCAATGATGATATCATTCTTGATGATCCTGGATTTATAAAGAATTTTCCTATATACTTCAGAAGTGATGAATGCTTGTTTTCTCCATTCATCAAAGCCACAAAGAATGTGTTGAACTTCCAGAATGAATTCTGCTCCAATAACACTTTCTTCTTCTGGATTGAGAATTTATCTTTACATATTACCTCTGACATTTTATTCTTACTTTCTCATTCTCTCATCTATTAGGCGCCTGTAATCAAGAATCTCTTTTATATCAGTTGGAATTGACATACTATGGTAGAGCCTCTTTAAATAGAAGACAACGTTATAAATATAAGCTTGCTAAGGTTATGAAAGGAGGCCTGAATTTAAACTTCCATTGATTCTCTGATCTACATTTAAAAAAATTTTATTCTTAGGTTATGCATGAAGATATTGTTAGGCATCTGACATATCATATTTCTGGAAACTGATTTTATAAAGATATATATTGTACATATATACACATGTACACATATAACTATGTGTGTTGAGAAATTTCACTAATCTAGTAACACAAAGACACTATTACTATACTTAGGCATAATGGGAGAGTAATTAACAAGAAGAGATAGTGACAGTGGAAAGGAACATCTGGTAAGAGCTGTGGCCTTTGGGAAAGAAACAGAAAGAATACAATGACCCAACAGTTAGCGCTTTCTCAAATCTCAGTCTTCTTCCAATGATCCCATTTACCCAGATCCAGTGGGACACCAGGGAGCAGATGGCATGCTTACACAAATCAGCTGACTAGGTTTGAGCAAGGTGCAGAATGCCCAGGACATACAGGGAAGGACAAGTGGAAATACCGCTGGTTCGCAACTCATGACTGTATCAGATTAAATTGCAAATGAAACAATGTCAAAATATAGACCAAATATTTTATTTTACCTTAGTTTACAGAAAGTGTTTCTGATTATGATACAGAATTCGTATCATTTGAAAAATGGTTCATTTGGCTACATTAAAAATAAATCACATCCATTAGTAAAATCACTGGCACCAAAAAGAAAAAAAAACAATGGCAACCTGATAGAGAAGGACAACATCTAAAACACAAAAAGCTAAAAATAAACAAATAAAATTTAAAAATCACTGAGAAATCCATTATAAAACATCAATTAACAAGGAATAGGAATATATAGCTTAGTAAAAATTGAATATAGGTCACTCTTAAGCATATGGAAATATATTCAGCCTTATTCTCAGTAAGATAGACGCAATATCACAAGCACCATTTCCACTTACAGATTGGGAAATATTTTAAATTGGACACTACAACTTATTGGTAAATTGCTACTAGGAATATATATGTGCAAAACTCCTATAGAGAAAAATCTAGCAAAATCTAAATTGTTTTATTTAGGATTTTATTTTATTTTGTTTTATTTTCAGTTTATTATTTATTTAATAACCACATACTTAGAAGAAGCATTTCATTACAACAGCATTGACTATTGAATAACAATTTTCTGAGCTAAGATGCATCTTTTTCAAAATTGGCTGTAAATTTTTAGGTTTAAATTTTTCTGTATGAAACTGTGTATTTTAATAATGAAATGGAGATCTGTTTTAAAGGTTAAAACCTCATTTAATTTTATGTCTTAACAGAGTTTATACTGAGTACAATATTGTATAACTGTATTAATTCAACTGTAAACCTAAAAATTTATAGCCAATCTTGAAAGAGATGCATCTTAGCTCTGGAAATTGTTATTGAATATGTCAATGCTGTTCTAATGAAATGCTTCTCCTGATTGTGTGGTTATTAAATAAATAATTTTTAAAAAAAGATTATCCAGAAAACTCTGAGGAATACAACTAAGGACCTTTGGTATTAGTGGTTCCTCCAAGCCACTCTCCTCTGCCCTGCGCTCCCATTCCCCGCCCCATAACCCTTCCTACTCTATTATTCCCCCTTTTCACTTTGCATCACTGTATTCTATCTCTCCTCCCAGGAAGCCCCACACACATCATGCCCTGGGCCATGTATTTGTTTCCTGACTTCTCTGAATCTTCCAGTTGAAGTCTAAAATTTTTAAGCATATACTTATCACCCTGTTATTCATTTTCCCTTAATTTATTGAATACATATTTACCTTCAAACAGCATCAGCCAACTTAAATTTTCTTTAGCCTCAAAGGAGTGCTGTATCAGTTTCATTCTCACTAAAGTCAAAAGGCAAAAACTGATTTATTTTGTATATCATATCACTGAGACATAATTTGTAAGTATATGACTCAAATCTGTATAATGGTTTAATGATTGAGAAAGTTAATTTTTTGAGCTGGACATGGCACACGCCTTTAGTCCCAGCACTTGGGAGGCAGATGCAGGCAGATCTCTGTGAGTTCAAGGCCAGCCTGGTCTACATAGTTAATTTCAGGTGAGCTGGGGCTACAAGGAGTCCCTGTCTCAAAAAGATGAAAAAAACAAAAACAAAAATAGAAGTTGGTTTTGAAATATTTCCTAGTATTTACGTTTTCTTTTGTGTTTTAGTCTAGGTATTTCCTAGCACTGACTTCCAAAGTGCCATATTTTTTTATTCAAATTACCTTGGAATGCTTAAATAAGGCTATGAAATTCTTTTGAACTATCTTTCTTTAAACATGATAGAATTCTTCCTCTCTTTGGTAGAAAATATTAATTAAATATTTATCTTTTGGCAAGCTCTGTGCTAAATTCTAGAACCATAAATGAGTATGAAATGGTGACAGTTTGAAGTAGTGGAGTGCTCCATTGCAACTACATAATACACACCCCGAAGCTACATAGCTCCAAGCAATGATGTTTACTTGACTCACGAATCTGCAGTCTGTTTTGAACTTGGCAATTTCTGGTTCTACTTGGCATCCGCCGGGGCAGCTCCAAGCATTGAAACTAAAATCCCTGCACATCCCATTTGGGGGTGATTACGTTGAGTGACATCACCTATATCTTAAAATTTGCCACAATGAAAGTATGGTAATTACCAAATCTGTCGAAAAAGGGTACTTATTCTTTTTATTTTTTTAGCACTTGTTGTTAAACATTTAAGCACACCACTGAAGAGTTGGCAACAAGTATTTAGAATTTGTGACTAAAATGTCCCATGTGCAGAAACATGAATGGCAAATGTATTTCTAAATTTTTTAGATGAGATCTAGAATTGAGCAATACCAATACCAACTGTGCTAGCTTTTCAAAATACTTTTCATAAAAACCCTCTTGAATGCATCTGTTACACTGTATGCATATTTATAAATTGCTTTGTAAATCTGTACATGAAATATTTATGTACCCATTTATTCAAAAATATATATTATTCTTTTTCCTCTTTTTCTTAAGCATGCCAAGAAAAAATAAAACCATTTAATAAGTTTTTCTAAGCCAAGTTCATTTGCCGCAGAATTTCTGGAAACTATTGTGTTATTCAAGTTTTTCATTGCTATAAAAATAACTGAGAGAGACAGTTTAAAGGTTGAAAGATTTATTTTGGATCAAGATTTCAAAAGTTTTAGTTTCTGTTCACTTTACTCCATGTTTCATGATTCGTGGTAAGATACAGAATTATGGAGAAGAGGGCAGGGAAAAACCAATCGCCCATCTTGTGGTGCTGGGAAGCAGAGAAAGGCAGACAGGAAGCGACCAGGACAAAATATTGCCTTCAAATTCACACCCAACACACCAACTTTCTCCTATATAGACCATCTTATAATAGTCTATCAGTAAGAACTCACTAAAAGATTAAACCAAAGATGAAGTTAGTGCCATATGGTCATCAATAATTTCCCCATGAATAGATCCACCAGTTGGAGACCAAGCCTTCAACATGCAAGCCTTTGGGGATTACTTCATGTGTAAACTATAATTGTCATTTGGCTATGATTATTTTCAATATTTCATTTTTAATTTCTATCTTTGTATATTAAAAGTTGAGATAAGTTGCATTGTGTGCATATGTTATTTCATACGTCATATGAATAGCAAATCATTTTGCAGTTCTTTTAAGCCTGGGGAAAAGTTTTTAATAAGGTAGGCATATTGGATCTTAATTTTATTTGATATTTGGAATTACTGACACTCTGTGCAGAGAATTATTTGATATTAGTGTATATTATCAGAAAATGGTATTTTGATGGAAATGAAGGATTGGGCTGTTAAATTCCATTACCCAAAGAAGTTGAGTGATTAAGTGATCCTACCATGCAATATTGCTATATTACAAAGATTAGCTAGCAGCCCAAACTGTAGCATTTACATATCGTAATATCGTTTCTATGTTTAGGGTACTGACATACTCAGCCGTGTCCCTTGACTCCACTAGATAACTTTTCAATAGATAGTATTTTGTAGGTGACCCTCTTCCTTGCACTATGAGCACTAATTCTATTAGGAATGTACCATTGTCTTCCTTTTGTATATAAGATAATTGAAAGAAAGAAATTAAGATAGGTTTGTTCAAGAACACAGAAATGTAAAATGGCAGGATAAAAGTAGGTCTCAGGTGGTCTCTCTCCTGACCTTCCATCTTTCTGCTCAGCTGCCTAAGGAAAGAAGGGGGAATGGACAAGGTGGAACTTCATGAAACCTGTTTTGAGTATCCCGCATAGCTGACCCCCCTCCAATTCTAATTGGGAAAATGTTAAAATTGTATGGAGTCCATAATATCTACTAGTACAGGAGAAGCAAAGAATGGAATTGAAACCTCCTTGTTCTTGTAAAGAAATTTGAGCATAGTCGGGTTTATTTTGGGGGGGAATTTTTAGAGCTTGAAATTTTTCCTCTTTGAATATTTCAGACTATAGTGATACATTTGACAAACTCAAAATATAATTATTCTGAGAGCTGGAGCCATTTCATTTACCCTATGTAAACATCTAGAAATTATTTCCCAATTCCTGAGACCTCAGCAGTAAGATCACTGAACTGGAGGAGTGATGAAGGATGAAGGGGATGAACCGTTAAAGCATTGCAAGAAACTTTTAAATATAAAATCTATTTCAGCAATCACTTTTTCCCTCTTTAAAGGTTAAGAAATTGCTTTTGTTGGATTACCTATTTAGTAGTAATAATAAGCTAAGGATATATTGATTTTCTTTCTGAAATGATATATTGTGGCACACTCTCCCAAGTTTGTAACATTTAATTCGCACTCATCTGTTTTATAAATCCAAACTTAGAAGAAGAAATTCTATCAAATGTCACATTTGTTATAAGACTACATGTGTCTGAAACCTCCATGCCAAGTCGTGTACTGCTCTTTCCATTATCACATCTTTTATTTTCTCTACAAAATAACACTTCATGTTACTCAACAACCATTCACGGAAAAAAAAGCAATGAGACATTGATGAGAAAGTGAGACCTTCTCCCAAAGACCTCATGCTCACATAGAACACAAGACAAGCAGACACGGTTGTAGGAGCCAATGATGGCAAGAATAACAGTCCTTTAAAGTCAGCCATGTTTTCATTTGGGGACTTCTGAGCATATGGCCTTGTAAGGCAGGAAGGATTTAAGGGAAAGTCTCAACTGCAAAAGGAAAGAAATTGGTTCATAAACTTTGTTTCAAATTGGAAATGGGACTGCAGAAATGACTCAGCTGTTAAGAGCACTGACTACTCCTGCAGAGGATTTGGATTCAGTTCCTCACATCCATATGATGGCTAACAACCATCTGCAATTCCAGTTCCAGGAGATTTGATGCCCTTTTATGACCTCCATAGGAACTGCACACATGTAGTGTACCTATATTTTAAAATAAAAATAAATATTAAAATTAGAAACTAAGGGCCTGCAAGATGACCACTTGCTCCAAATCTTAACAACCTGGATTCAATCCCTGGAAGCCTCATGGTAGAAGGAGAAACTGAAAAGCCCCTATACACATGCATGTGCATGCACACACACACACACACACACACACACACACACTCACACTAATAATGATGATAATAATAATAACAAATATAAAATAGGAAAACTAGCATGGATTAAGCAGGTAGACTCAATGTGTTCAAACAAGTTCTTAAATGTGGGGGAAGGAGGCCAGGGATGGAGCCAGTCAGAGGAATCTGAATTAAAAAGGCACTGAAAACATGAAGGTAGAGGGAAAGGGCTTCAATCCAAGGAATGTGATGACCTCTAAATGCTGGAAAAGACAAGGAGCCAATTTCTCCCTAAAGCCTCCAGAATTGAACACTGAATTTTGTTTTGTTTTGTTTTGCTTTTTGGATTTTTTGAGTCAGGGTCTCCCTGTATCCCCAGCCGGTCTGGAACTCACTCAGGAGACTCAGGCTGGCCTCAGTCTCACAGAGATCTGCCTCTCAGGTGCTGGTATAAAAGGTGTGTTCCAGAAAGCCCAACAAACACTGCCTTCTTAATGTCTTGATCATAGCCAAATGAGATGAGCAGTGGGCTGCTATCCTACAGATTTATAAGATACCCATAACATAATGCATTTGTGTTGTTTGCACCACTGCATTTGTGGTGATTTATTAAAGCAGCAATAGGAAACTAATACATTAAGGGAAAATGTATCAAAGAAACCACATTTAATGCTGGAGAAGTCCAGAGGGAAACTTGAAGCCTGGGTAAAAACATGAGTGCACAGGAAAGCAACATGATAAAGACGAGTTTTCAATTGCTCTTCTCCTAATCCCTAGCATGTTGTGTGAACCTTACCAAGATCCTTGTTCGACTGTTATACATTTAAGTACAAGCAGAAGAGCCAGTTCCGGAAGAGTGAATAAATCATGTTCTCTTTTTAAACAGATACTTGTTTGATAGATAAAGGCAAAAATTACCAGGAAACTAGAGTCCAAAGTTAGAAAATGATTTCAATACAAAATGATTAGTATATTTTGCTTTTTATTTGGATAGGGACAACTATGGTCTGATTCACATTTTAATATTCATTTTTATTGCATGTATATGTTAAGGGAGTATACATGTATATATGCATGTTCATATATGTGTATGTGTACACATGTGCATGTGGAGGCCCAAGGTTGAAATTGGATATCTTCTTAATCACACTCCACATTATGTAATGAGCCAGAGCCTCTTGCTAAACCCAGTCTAGCTAGCCAAAACAATCATGTCACCAGTACAAGTCTAGCTAGCCGGCTTGCTTGGGAGATCCCATGACTCTGTTTTATAAGTGCTAGGGTTACAGGTGATTATCATGCTTGGCCAGCTTTTATGTGGTTGCTGGAGATCTGAATTCTGGTCTTTATATTTGCATAGCAAGTGCTTTATCCACTGCACTGAGCAATCTTCTAGCCTCCACATTTTAATTTTCTATACAATGATTTTTTATTTTTCTATAAGTTTTGTTTACATTATTTGGGTCTTTGGGACAAACATAACACTACATTGAATTACCAATTCAAATAATATAAGTGCAGGTACATATGACATAAATCTAAAACAGAAAAGTCCTTACAAAACTAACATAAGAGAAGCCATGCTAACAGAATTAATGATTATGCATGGATGTCTCAGAGAGGATGAAATAAAACCATATTTATTACTAGTAAATACTATAATGATGAAGTAATGTGTGTATATATGCCCACATTTAATCACATATTTCTCCTTGGGGAAGGGGTACATGAGTGTGGACACCAAAGACCAACATTTGGTATCTTTCTCTAGCTCTCTCTACTGTATTTTTTTGAGACAGAGTCTCTCACTGAAGGTGGAGATTGCCATTCTGCTAGACCGGCTGACCAGCAAACACAAGGACCCACCTACCTCTGCCTCCCCAACCCTGGGATTTCAGGGGCATGCCACCATGTCTGATTTTTACATGGGTGTTGGGGATGTGAGCTCAGGTCCTCATTCTTATGCAGTGAGCCCTTGACTGACTGAGCCATCTTCCTAGCTCTGAAGTAATGTTTTTGACAATTAATTCATACTTGTTTTTCCTGACTATTACATAAAACATAAGAGCTATACAAAATACATCTATCTCCTCAAATATTTATGATTTTAAGATTAAAATTTTCAATATACTTTCTTGTAGCTTCTTGAAATATTCAACATGTTGTTATCTATAATCATCCTACTATACAACACCTACTAGAATTTTTTGGTCCTATTTGACTGTTGCTAATCCCCTATCCTCTCCCACTTTGTTCATTTGAAGTAGTTACATTTTTAGAGATCAACTACATGCCTCATATAATAAAGTATTTTCAAAAGCCATGATCAAAAATTCTAAAGCAAAGCAAGATATTTTCTCTGTGTGTCTGTGTCTCTCTCCCCCCACATATACAGAAACACACATACACACAACCTATTTAAAATACACTACTTGAAGAACAAATATAATAATTCCTGAGACTAAGTCTCTCAGAAATTCAAAGTAAATCTCCCCAGAATGTACTACAAGGAAAATTGTAAAAGGGTTCCCAGATGTTAGTCTGTAGAATTCAAATAGATTATAATCCAGATGTCTAAACAGAAAAGCCACAAGAGACTTAGTGTGATTCAGAGAAGCTGAGAGAATACAGGATCATTAGCAGTACCAGTAATGTTTTTATAAGTATCCATAACTAACCCTTCAAACTATTTTTATTGTGATGTTCTTGAGTATTTCATGATTCATTTGTTCAGTCTGCATCATCTTCACTGGGTGAATATATCTTTGAAAGGAGTGGTCTCAGCTTCTATCCACTAAGAGAACTTAGACCTCAAGCTTACAATCCCTTATCCAGTATCCTTGAATATGCCAACTAACTAATATTTTTTAAATGTTTAAGAAATACCTAAGCTGGGTGTGGTGGTGCATGCTTTTAATCCTAGTACTCGAGAGGCAGAGGCAGGCAGATCTCTGTGAGTTCAAGGCCAGCCTGGTCTACATAGTGAGTTCCAGGAAAGCTGGGGCTACAGGAGACCCTATCTCAATAAGAAAAAAAATAGAAAAAAGAAAACGAAATACATAAACACCCCACAGTTATTTTCCAGTAAAATAAAGAAAAAGAATTAAGATGAAGATAGATGTTCTGTGGTTCCAAATCTGTTAACATGAGTATATTCCAACAGGATTAGAAGAAAATCCAAAATGTTAGCTGCAGATATTTCTGAGTGTTGACATAGTGTTTATTATATATTGTCTTTTTATACATTTTCTGTTTTTAAAGACCTTGAAAACAAGATGTATTGCTTTTATAATGCCCTTTTTCTTATAAAAACCATGTGAGTTCAAAAACTGAATCACCAGCAAGTCCACTACTGGGTCCATTTCCAAAAGAAGTAAAATAACTATCAGAGGAATCCATGCTCTCATATTTGTGACAGCACTATTCATGATAGCCTAGACAAAAAATCAACCTAGGTGCTCACTAATAGACAAATGGGTAAAGAAAATGTGTAATTGATTTATGTGTCTATATGAGTATTATTCAGCCATAAACAAAGATGTCATTCATAGCAACACAAATGGAACTGAGAACATTTTAAGTGAAATAAAACAAATAGAGAAAGAAAAAAAACATGTGAGTTAAAAAGTGTTTTCCTCCTAGTCTTAAACACTAAACAGCATTGCTTTGAGCATCCTCATGATTTTCTTGTGAACACTTGTATGCATATCCATTGTATGTAGTCCTCTGAGTGTGGTGATGCACTCCTTTAATTCCAGCATTGAGGATCTCTGTGAGTTCAAGGCCAGAGCTACATAGTGAGTCTCAGGCCAAATCTCATATGATTTGAAGTAATTTAAGGATCAGTGTTATAAGAAAGCATTTGTTTATCCATTCATTCATTCACTCATACAGTCATTGATTTGTGAGTATAAGATAAAGCATCCTCAGAGAAGACTCTACAGTGAAAATGGATTCTATTCCATTATTGCTCCAGGTTTTCATATACACTTGATGCAAGTTCTCAGTATTTCTTACCTACACAATTCAGCTGGCTTCCTATTTGTTCTGTCTCTTGACAATCTCATGTAAATCTGCCTTTCATTATATTTTCTGGTTTTAAATCTAGACAATTATCAATTATATGGCACATTATGGGGGAAATTATGACTTTAGGTATCATAGAACTAGACTGGTGGCTGATTCTTAGTACCTTTCTGTGTGTGTCATCTGTATTTTCTTTGGAGCCACGCCCTCTCTACTGTCCAGATGCTGCTTCTAGCACGTGTGTATGCTTTATGTCTGCTGTGAAAAAAAAAAAAAAACCTGTCAAAGACTCTACTGCTCAGAATTAAACAATTTTATTTTCAGACAGATCTGAAGGTCATATATCCATAATGTTTCACTGAGCCCAAACTCAGGTGTTAATTGGGTCATGCTCTCCCTGAGACTTCTAAGAGAATTTTCTTTCCCCCTTCCAGCTCTTGGTGAATACTTATATTCCTTGAATTGTGATTGTATCACTTTGTTTCTGCCTGCATGGCCATAGTGCCTTCTCATCCTCTGTCTAAACTCTTCCTCTGACTTCTTTTAAATAGGGGCATGATATGTTCAGCCTCTCCCTCCTGAATGACCCAAGATGGATAGTCTCTCCATCTCAACACATGTAACTTAATCACACCTTCAATTTTTTTTTTGTTATAAAGGAATAGTCACAAGTTCCAGAGAGTAAGGCATGAAAATTTGGTGTGGAAAGTTAACTATTCAATATATACCATAAAAATTATCAAATATTAAGTTCTAATGAATATAGATTATTATTTTCATTAACTGACGCTGGGATACTAACTTTTTATTAGTTTTATGCTAGTAATATGAGCATAATGACATATTATCTATCCCATTATCTCAATAACAATATTAAAATATCATAATCATTGGTTAATATATTTTCTTTTTCTTGTTCTTAAAACATTTTTGGGTTTTATATCACTGCTTCTTTGATTTTTATTTTGGGACATGGTGCCCTGGTTGGTTTCAAATTTAAGCTCCTCCTACCTCAGCTTCCTGAATAGCAGAATTACATTATACTCAGCTTCTTAAACATTGTTAAACTGTGTTGTTGAGGGCATGGAACAGCAGAATACTCACAAAATCTAAGTCTGTACAGCCATGTTCAAAATGTATGGAATTGTCTGCAAATACCAACTATTCCACTCAGAGGACTACATACAATGGAAATGCATACAAGTGTTCACAAGAAATGCATAGGGATGCTCAAAGCAATGCTGTTTAATGTTTAAGATTAGTCCAAACGATCAAAAATGTCCATGCATTTCTATTTTCTGTTCCCCAATTTAGATGTTATTTTCTCTTCTCTTGCTGAATAATATTCATTTTTAAGTTCCAGCTTGAATTCTACCTTGCCTCATTTAAACACAGCATATCGTACATGAATCTTCTGCACGTAATACAGAATTTAAATTATTTATGAGTTTACACACCTATACAGGAAGCCCTCATTAATGATTCACAGTGTATTAGGTAATCAGTCCCCTTCAAGCTTCCAAAGCCTGCTGTGGATTCTTCTATCATAACAATTAGGTATTGTACTATTGTCATTTTTTAATGTGTCTGCCCTCCCCTATGGGGTAAACGATTTTGGGTGGACACAGGCCATTAACATCACTCAGTGGTAGGCATTCAATAGATTTTCATTGAAATAAACTAACTCTCTGATCTACTTTATTTTAGGCTACTGAGCAGAGGAACTAGATTATTCATCAGCAGATCTCTGGCACCTGCCCTAAACATTTAATTTGATTTGATTTGATTATAATCTCATTACCTATTTATTGTACTCATTTAAGTCTCTATTATTTCAAATGTTTAAATTACAATATTTCTGAATTAATCCTAGCCACTGGCCAATTACATGTGAATTTGCACCTTGCTTTGCAGAACTTCCTCTGGGGAAATTCAAGTAAATGTGATGAGAAATACCTTTATAAATTGCAGTACTGGCAGACAAAATATTACCATGTCTTTTGGAAATTTTAAGAGAGGAATGTGCTTCAAATCAATTACTTTCACTCAACAATTATTTACCAAAAACTTAAAGTATTCCTTTAGACATGATAGTGATTTACCAGGTACATCAGCTACTGTGCATGCCTCTGAGGATTCACAAGTCAGAGAGGAGCTCCAGTCTCTGTAACTCTAACAAACAGCATGCCAAACAAGATGCCTGGTGGTATAAAAGTAGACAGATAATAGCTATAGGAGGGAGAAATTCTTATTTGTAGATTACTCCTTCTAGTTCTTGAAAAATACATGGGTAGATTATTAATACATGTATTGAAGGTTTACCTTTTTTAAAAAAGATTATTTCACTATATTTTGGGAAGACAAAGGTTATCAGAATTAAGGAGGAGAGTAAAAGAAAAAATATCAAAAAAAACTTGGTCTCTATTCTGCACAAAATTATTAATACTAACAGTTAGGGCTGGGAGGATAGGTGAGTCTACAAAGTTCTTGCATCACACACATGAGGACTCATTTGATCTATGGAAACATGTAAAATGGCTGAAATGGTAGCCTGTACCAGCAATCCCATAGATGTGGAGATGGAAACAGGAGGATCCCTGGGACTCAGCAGCCAGCTAGCCTAGCCTAATCAATGAGCTCCAGGTCTCAGTGAGGCACTTTGTCTCAAAAAAACAATGTGAATGGTGTCTTGAAAAACAACACCTACGTTGAGTTCTGGCTTTCGCATGCATGTCCACTGTGCACATGCATGCACCAGCACACACACATGAACACACACATTCATGTAGGCATGAGTGAATAATAAATACTAAATACTGAAAACTGTTTTATGGGAATACACTTTGGTGACTATACAATAAAGATTGAAAAAGGAAACTGGAAGCAGAGACAGCTGAGGAATATGTCACAGTAATGCAACTAGGATGATGGGAGACTAACTAGACCAAGCCCATGGCAGTTGGACAAAATTTCACACTTGCAAATCAGAATAACTCCTAATAGACCACTAGTTTGGTAGTGAGTGGCAGTATGTGATGAAATGGAAAAAGATGGGCAGGCATAAATTGAAGGTGAATATTAATTTCATTCCGGTGATAATGAAGTAGTCATTAATTTAACTAAAGAAGAAAAAGGAAATTGTTGCTGACTAGGGATCTGTTACTCATTCTTGAAGAACACACAAGGCAGGCTAATCCCAAATAGAGTCAGACCATTAAAACACTAGGCCAGAAAACAAGGTCTTGGACCCCTCAGACACAAGAGCACAAGTAACACTTTCCCGTACCCCATAGCACTGAATGATTTTCAAGTTACGTGAAGTAAATGAGATAAAGCACTCCCATACCAAAGGGCTTCAGATGTTTAAAGTGCTTTAGATAAGATGTGCAAATGGGATGCCAACTACAAGGTTTTTTTTTTGTTTTGTTTTTTTTTTTTTTTTTTTGGCCAAT